>NC_142929.1:136074114-136211614 GCF_046866305.1 Octopus bimaculoides
GACAGCCTTCGAGAAAGAGGGAAAAACCTCCTTGTTGAAACAAAACTCCAGAAGAAAACCAAAACTTTCAGATAGGGACCATCAGACTCTTACACAAATTGTTAGAAAGGATCACAAAAGTACAGCTCCCAAAATTACTGCAGAGCTTAATGACCACCTCGAGAACCTAGTTTCATCAAAGACTGTTCATTGGGAGCTGCACAAAGCCGGATTTCATGGGAGGGCTGCAATCAGAAAACCACTACTTTCAAAAACAAACGTTGCAAAGCATTTAGAGTGGAGTAAAAACATACAGAATTGGTCCCTAGAGCAGTGGAAGAATATTATTTTCTTGGACATGTCATCCTTTACCTTATTTCCGACCACCTGCCGAGTATATGTGTGGAGATAGCCAAAAGAAGCATTTGACCCAGACTGCCTCCTTCCAGCTGTTAAACATGGAGGAGGATCTGTGATGATTTGGTGGGCTATATCTTGGAAATCCGCCGGCCCAATGGTTTCCCTACATGGCAGAATTAATAGTCAAGACTATTTAAGCATTTTATCTGATCAAATTCATTGTATGGTTGCGGAACTGTTTACTCACCTAAGTTACCAAGTAATTGGATACATTTCAGCGACAAATGTGGTACAGTGCTGGGATCCGATAAAACATCCACTAAACAAGTCAGACATTCTGTAGCTGCCAGTTGAGGTGGAAGGAAATATTTACTGTTTGACCGTTGGTCTGTAACTCCTATCATAACCTGAAATCAAATGCACATAATAATTTGAAGAACGTATGTATTGTTCATATTTGGTTAACAAGTGTAAGAGATATGGTGGTGTAAGGTAGTGAATAATGAATGATGATTGAAGACTAGCAGTATCTTAACTTTTGTGCTCCTTTACAGAAAAACCTATATTTCATTTTGGAACTGTTAGTAATGGTGGCTTGCATAGTCGTCTATATAGAGGGCAAAGACAAAACAAAACAAATCCCTTATCATCCTTAACTTATTTAGGACTGGATCTCAAAGATGCAGTCATAATTAAGAGATACAATCACTGAATTTCTACAAAGCTCAGGTGAGGCCTATAATGGAATAGTGCTCCCACACCAGGTGGCGCTGCAGCAGCTGCTGGACACAGACATCCCTGCCAACACCCAGAGAAAGACACTTGGTTGATTAACATTTCTCAAGTCATTAATAGGCATGCACCGGATGCACACTCTCGCCTCTCTCTCAACCATTTTTACTATCATTTTAATAGCCTCTGCCCCTTAGAACTGGCTGGTCTCCATTCAGGCATTTATAACTCATTCATCTCTCCTCCCACACCACCAAGCTCCACACCAACCACTATGCACAGATCCTCTGGAACTCACTCCTGGTGTCAACTTGCAATAGCTTAAGCAGGCTGTTAGCAGTATTACTACCATCAGAGTCAGAGGGCCTGTATAGGCCAAGGGCATTGCCTTTTCCTCCAAACCCAGTAAGTGGAAAAAAGAAATCAGATAGCACTGCCGCCAGACTGGTCTCGTGCTGGTGGCATGTAAAAAGCACCATTTGAGCCATTATTGTTGCTAGTGCCGGTGGCACGTAAAAAGCACCCCTACATTCTCGGAGTGGTTGGCGTTAGGAAGGGTATCCAGCTGTAAAAACTTTGCCAGATCAGATTGGAGCCTGGTGCAACCTTCTGGCTTGCCAGCCCTCAATCAAACTGTCCAGCCCATGCCATGGAAAACAGACGTTAAACGACCATGATGATAATGATGATGTTTTGAATTTGAATATTTTATAAAATTATAGTATCCAGTAATGTGTTATTTTTCATTTGAAAACAAACAGGGTAAATTTTTACAACTACAATCATTTCACTTTAAAGGTGTGATTTACCTGAAGAATGAATGGCTGCTGACAGTTTTGATGGTTAGATTTGTTCAAAATACATTGAAAGCCACCAAAGTGAGAAAAGTATAGTAATAAATATCTACCAAAAAGTGTAGGTATGAGTGTATAAATAACTTGTAAAACCTTACTTACATCTAATTGACGTTGCAAGTGCACAAGGGTTGAGTCAGTCTTGTTATTATAATAGTGAGTGGTGGCGAACACAAGAGCTTTTATACAAGCAGATGTTTCCATGGTTGCAGACCAGATGCTATAAGAAAATAACATGTAAAATGCCAAATTAAATTTCCTTGAGCGTGTCAATTCAATAAGTTTATCAAGCATTAACCCTTTAGCATTCAGATTATTCTGTCAAATGTATTGATTATTTATTCGCATTGTTTTGAATAACCATTAATTACATTGTAACTTTGAGATTTCTAAGATGTGGGTGTTTATTTTTAGAATGACTGTTTTGGGTAGGTGTGAGAGGCTGGATTTGGCCAGTTGGAACATAAAACTGGTAGAATATTTGGGCCTGATATGACCATTTTAAATGCTAAATTAGGAAACAATACAAAAAAATTACTCTCTCTATAATTTTATCCTCTCCAATCAGTTTTTTTATGTGTCCTAATATTTGATATTTCAGGATGGATAATTTCAGTTGTTAAATCGAAATTGAACCAAATTCAATGACTGGCACTCATGCCAACCTCTCCTTCATTTGACACTAAACTCTGCTTGCGAAGACCTGTTAGGGCAAGTGAAACTGAAATCGCAATTGAACCAAATTCGATGACTGGCACCTGTGCCAGTGGAGCACTAACAGTACCGTCCAAGCATGATCCTTGCCAGAGCAGCTGTCTGGCTTCTGTGCGAGTGGCATGTAAATAGCACCATTTGAGCGTGATCGTTACCAGCGTCACCTTACTGGAACCTGTGCTGGTGGCACATGAAAAAACATTCGAGCGAGGTCATTGCCAGTGCTGCTGGACTGGCTCCTGTGCAGGTGGCATGTAAAAAACACCATTTTGAACATGGCCGTTGCCAGTACCACCTGACTGGCCCTCATGCCGGTGACACGTAAAGCACCCACTACACTCTCGGAGTGGTTGACATTAGGAAGGGCATCCAGCTGTAGAAACTCTGCCAGATCAGATTGGAGCCTGGTGTAGCCATCTGGTTCGCCAGTCCTCAGTCAAACCGTGCGACCCATGCTAGCATGGAAAGCGGACGTTAAATGATGATGATGATGAATTGAATATGAATTTACTTCGTCAAAAGCTTAGACATGGCTGTGTAATTAAGTAGTTTGCTTTGTGATTTAGAAGGTAAGTACTTCGCTTCACCCTTCCTGAGATTTGAAACCAAATCCACCTGCTTGTTGCTTGTCAAAACGAGTGGGAAATCCTCTCTATAGTAGATGATTTATGAAAAAACACTCAACGCCCTGGAACCTGTGCTGGTCAAGGAAAGGTCAGTCCTTTGTTTAAGGTTTTACCTACATTACTGACCATAGTCTTTATAACAGAGAACACTACCTATCTCTTCCTCTTTTTTTGTGTCAGCAGACCAAGGAGCAACACTCTCTTCTGCGTCAGCCATGACCAAGAGCAACACTTCCCTTCGCTCTTTGCCCGAAATTTTGGGGGAGGGGGCCCAGTTAATTAGATCGACCCCAGTATGCAACTGGTACTTAATTTATCGACACTGAAAGGATGAAAAGCAAAGTCGACCTCGGCGGAATTTGAACTCAGAACGTAGACAGACGAAATGCTGCTAAGCATTATGCCCAGCTAATGTTTCTGCCAGCTTGCTGTCTTTCTATTAGCAAATAATACAAAAAGTATATATAATACATAAGAATGTGTAATAGTGTTTTGCTTCAAGGCAGTCTTGATTGAGTTGACATATGGTCAAAAGATATCCAGCTTTAGTTTTCAAACCTAAAAAATAAATGCAAGGGACCTAGAAACCCACTTCTCCCCTGTCCTTCTCAATCTATGTATGACAAGGAGACTGTTTGCCTGAAATATCAGCTGGAAAACCTTCGATACAGTCAATGGATTTATTCTCAGCTCTATGGTTCAAGACATTTCATAGATACAGAAAACAAACATAAGAAACCTACAAACCACCTGATAAGACCAAACAACCCCTACAAAAAAGAAAAAAAAAAAAAAAATCCCCCCCAAAAATCTGAAGTGAAGGATCTAGGTACATTAATGATAGGAATTTTGTCTTCCAGCCAAGATATTAATTGAAGAGCCATAAGAAAGTTAAAAAAAGCCAAAACAGAAATTTGGCTGGATAAGAAGTTTTAAATCAAAAAGTAGAATGATTACAATGACAATGTACAAAAGTAAGATTCTACTCTCCCTCTCCCTGAAATGCAACTCAATTCTGGTATACCCAACATTAGTAGAAAAAGACAGTAATTTTCCAAAATATGCAGAGATCAGTCAAATCTAAAATCTAGTTCCTTGAAGGTAAAGATTCCTGGAAGCAATCAAGAGCTGAAGATCTACTCAATAGAAAGAAGAGAGATATGCTATTCTATGTCTGGAGAGTGGAGGCGCAATGGCCCAGTGGTTAGGGCAGCGGACTCGCGGTTTCGATTCCCAGACAGGGCGTTGTGAGTGTTTATTGAGCGAAAACACCTAAAGCTCCACGAGGCTCCGGCAGGGGATGGTGGTGAATCCTGCTGTACTCTTTCACCACAACTTTCTCTCACTCTTTCTTCCTGTTTCTGTTGTACCAGTATTTCAAAGGGCCAGCCTTATCACAATGTGTCACGCTGAATATCCCCGAGAACTACGTTAAGGGTACACATGTCTGTGGAGTGCTCAGCCACTTGCACGTTAATTTCACGAGCAGGCTGTTCTGTTGATCGGATCAACTGGAACCCTCGACGTCGTAAGCGACGGAGTGTCAACAACAACATGTCTGGAGAATTTTGTAAAACGTGGCACCAAATATGACAAAAGTTGCACTTTCTTTTAATATGCGAAAAGGAAAACTTCCTCCACTGAATACTTGTTACTTAAAAAAGAATGGTTATATATAGTTTCAAGATGAAAACCCTAATTCATTGTTAGATGACTCCAAAATTTAAAAGGGTGGATTAAATCCGAAGTGAGAGAGAGAGAGATGATGTACGGAAATCATAATACAAGTGGCAGGGCATTGCCAAAGGAGCATGAGTAGAGAGTGAGGGAGGGGATGTGTGAAAACCTGGGTATTTAGAGGGGGGGGGGGGGTCTACTGGATAGCAATGATACAGTAAACAATAAAGAATACTGAATATTGAGAGAAAAACATATATCTACGTTATCCAGTATATTCCCTTTTTAAGACGGTAAGGTGTAATTTGAGAGAGATTTAGCTATTTGGAGGTTGAGTAACTACTTAAAATCTTTCTCTATGGATATCAAATTGTTATCGTGATTCTATCAAGATGTAAATGTTTGTTTCAACAGTTGATCTTTGATCAACTTGTCAAACTTGTGCAACTCTGAAATGTTTTAATATCGCTAGAAAATGTTGGAACAATGAAACGATTGCAATAAACACAAATAACCTTTTCTTCAGAAAGGCATGAACGTTAAACATTATCATCTTGTCTTACATGATAAATGTTTATAATTTGGTGCTTTTTGTAAAGTTAACTTTCTGGCGGAATTTAGAGCGAAACAAACTTTTAAATAAACAACTAATTTCCGCCATCAACGGTTTAAAAAAAAACCAGTGTGATTTACTAAAGATATAGTATTCCTGTACGATGTTAAATAAATAACGATGATTATTGAAGAAGGATGAACAAACATTTGTAAACTTACCGACAATGAATGATTCTCACAAATTCACTTTTAAATTGCGCGCTGTTGATTTATAATATTATTGAAAGCCGTTGTTTCGTATGGTGTACTTTAATTACGATTAACATATTGATTCAATAATTTACAAATAAAATTAAAGCTTATTGTACATTGAACGTTAAAAAATATTGTATTTAATTTTTATGGTAAAATAGAAGAGAAATTAGTGTAATTCCGGTAAATGATTCCACCCTTTCCAACAAAATGTTACTTTCGTCAATAGCAACAGAATTTAAAAAAAAGGAATAAAAAGCGTGTTAGAAACGAAGAAAAAAATTTTTAAATAGCAATTGAAGATAATACTGGACTAAACAACTTACGACTTCTCCCATTAAGACCTGGAATTGACAACTGGAAAGAAGGTGCTAACCAAACAGATCGACATAGTCTAATAAGGCAGTCAAGATGCAAATGGAATCATAATAGAAGAAATAGAGGGCGTAACGACGCTTTTAAAGAAAGAAAATTGTTGAAGAAAGTTAACTTCTGTTCAAGAAATATGATTTCGGTTGATTAACCCCTATTAATTTTTTTATTTAGTCGGAGAAAGTTAGCGGCTATTTAAGAAATAAACACAAATTTAATTTCGGTTAGGAAATGAACTGTAACTTATAGTTAGTTCCAAAGGAAATATAACAGCTACAAAGGTCCAGAAAATCTTGTAGCTGGTGTGTCCATTGGGATCCGGATAAAAAACCCTAGGACAAAATCCCCGTAGTTAAAGTGTGAAAGTGGGCAAAACCCCATCGGTTATATTTTTTAGTTATTTTTTCGTTTTTATCTCCTTTTACTTGTTTCAGTCATCAGACTGTGGCCATGCTGGGGTACCGCCTTGAAGAATTTTTCTTAAAGCCTGGTCTGGTCAAAACCACCTCTCTGATATATTTGTATATTTTTTTTTGTCTGAGGGCGTTTAATTTCATTAATATATATCCATTTTCCTAAAAGTTAGGAGGGAAAAATTGGATCTTGTGAATTTTTCCTAAGTCCTCTCCCCCTCCCCGTTCGTTTGCGCAAATTTTAATTTTTATATTCGTTTTCTACACATTTTGTTTTACACCTAATACGCTGGGTTTTTTCTGTTTTCGTGACCGGGTCTTAAACTATATATCAACCCTTAAAAGTGCTTTCTGTTTGAAATATTACCAACATAATCTACACTTTCTGCAGAATTTCATTAACAGATAGTCAACAACTATTGAAAAGGTTGTAAGACGCAACGAAAATTTTAGAAAAATAACTAAGTAAATGAGTGGAAATTTTACCGGTGAGTGTATTAAATTATAAGGCACTAAAGGAGAATGAATTTCTGCAGACAAAACAGAATTTTTAAGGGTTATGAAGAAAGAGAATCAATGGGGGCACTAAACTGTAATTATGCCTATTGGCGATGCCAACTGCCGTTTGAAATAATTTTATTGCCTTCACAGGGTTTACCGTTTTACAAAATCAAACTAGAAAAGTGGACAAAACAGAAAACACAATTGAGAAAAAGGAAAAAAAAACCTCCAAAACAATTCACCACCTTGGGTTGAAAAGTTGGGGGCACTGGGAAACCTCTCCATTAGAGGCTATTGCGACACGCCAGCACGCTTGCAGCGTTGCCGAGGGTGATGGCGATGTTGATGGTGAGGAGCGAGATCTGACATTGGATGCTAGACCATTTTCTCTTTTTTTCCCCCGACGAAACCCGCTATGCCAGACATAACTATTTAATACAACATTAATAAAATATAAACTAGTTACGTCTGGCACAACTGGGCAGTTATCTCCCTCTAATTATTGGAAATAAACAACAGGAAACGAAAGCACTAACTTTAAATCACGTTTTGGAGACATGGTCAGTATAAAATTGCATTCCTGCTTTATGTGTGATTTAATTTTAGGTAGGACCTCTTTTAATACATTGAGGGATCAATTTCTTATTTACAAAATAACCCCATTGATAAGTGTTTGTAAAAAGACTTTGAATCCTTACATGAGTATTAATACATAAGACGGGTTTGGGAAGATTATGCGGTATTCATGCGTTATTGAAAGGGGTAAAAAGGTATTAAATAGCGAATTAATTGATGTGAAATTGCTACAAATACGAATCGAAACCTGGCCGTTAATTTTGTTCTTTAAACATTAACCGTTATTTTTTCTTAACTGTATTTTATGCGTACCTTTTGCTATAACTATAATGCAATCTAGTTGAAAACCTGACTTGTATTAATAATATCCAAGCAGATATTTAATTATCTTTTTAAAGGTGAAAAACAGGCCTGAAAGTGTTTACCATTCTATCCTTACAAGGTATTATTAGAAACTGTGTTAAGGCGGCGAGCTGGCAGAATCGTTAGCACGCCGGACAAAATGATTAGCGACATTTCGTCCGTCTTTACTTTCTGATTTCAAATTTCGCTGTGTTCGACTTTGCCTATCATCCTTTCTGGGTCGATAAAATAAGTATTGGTTATTTAAGCACAAGGGTCGATATAATCTCCCAAACTTTTTTGGGTCTTAAAATTACCCATGTTCACTCGAGACTTTTCACCAAAATATATGGCCATAATTTGCAAGAAGAAAGGGTCGATATTCTGAGCAATACGTTTCATGTGTTTAGTCCACATGCCCTTTTTGGCGGAGTTTTGGAATAGTTGTCTCTCAAAGTTCCAACCGTTTTGTCTTTCATCTTCTTCTATCTTTTTATCCCTGCTTCCTACAACCGAAATTACGATTCTGAGACTATATTACTTTTAAAAATTTCAAGCGTTTTTGTAAGCACTTTTGTCCCTCCTCCACTTCCCTCCCCTTTTCCTTTCCCATGAAATCATTATTTTAAAAATTTCGCCCCCCTTTTTAAGACATTAATGTCAATCTCTTTCTCTTCACCTGTAATCGTGAGAGATATATATAGACTAACAGTTTATTGAATGAAGTAATATGTTTGAAATCTAATTGAGAGGTGATATATTTTGAGTAATTATAAACATTTGAAAGATAATTATTTTGAAGAATTTAAAAACTGTGAAATATGTTTGAATTGTTGTATGCATATTTCCAAAGTTGGAACGTGTTGTTCATCAAAGAATTTATCATTTACCAAACATTTACGAACCAAATTCTTGTGGAATCTTTTCCTTTTACTGGTTAATTCTGGAATATTGTTTACTGAAACATTGAGTAGAAGGAGAAATTTTACACACCTAAATAACAGAAAATATAATAATTCAAGGTCCCTGTCTTGTAGGGCTTGCAGGTGCTGGTGCCAGGTAAAAAACACCCATTTCAGTGTCACGTAAAAAACACCCATGCTGATGTCATGTAAGAAGCACTTGCCTGTGCCATGTTGAAAGCACCTGTGCTGGTTCCACCTGTAAAACACCTGTGCTGGTTCCACATATAAAGTACCCATGCTGGTGTCACATATAAAGCACCTGTACTGGTGTCATGTAGAAAGCACCTGTGCCAGTGCCACATCAAAGCACCCAGTACACTCTGTAAAGTGACTGATATTAGGAAGGGCATCCAGCCATAGAGATCATGCCAAAACAGGCAATTGGGGCCTGGGCAGCTCTCTGGTTGGCTATCTCCTCTCAAACTGTCTAACCCATGCCAGCATGGAAAACAGATGTAAATGATGATGATGAATTGCTGAACTGTTTATTGTTGTTGTTGGCACTCCGTCGCTTACGACGTCGAGGGTTCCAGTTGATCCGATCAACAGAACAGCCTGCTCGTGAAATTAACGTGCAATTGGCTGAGCACTCCACACGTGTACCCTTAACGTGGTTCTCGGGGATATTCAGCGTGACACAGTGTGACAAGGCTGACCCTTTGAATTACAGGCACAACAGAAACAGGAAGCGAGAGTGAGAGAAAGTTGTGGTGGAAGAGTACAGCAGGGTTTGCCACCATCCCCTGCCGGAGCCTCGTGGAGCATTAGGTGTTCTCGCTCAATAAACACTCACAACGCCCGGTCTAGGAATCGAAATTGCGAGTCCGCTGCCTTAACCACTGGGCTATTGCGCCTCCACGAACAATTTATTACCAGAATCTGAATATAAGTGTGTGATGGTGTTGGTGGTAAAACTTAAATGTTGAAGATTCAATGAATTCTTTTTGTTTTGCAGTCTGTTACAGTTCATACTGATGTCGGTCCAGTTAAGATTGAACTGTTCTGTGAACAAGTTCCTAAAGCTTGTGAGGTAAAGATAATTTTCAGATTTATTACAATTTATTTGTAAATTCATGCCTGCTCATTAAAATCTCATTAACCCTTTAGCATCCAGACTCCTCTGTTGAATGTAAGGCTAATTTATTGATGTTTCGAATTGATCATGCATTATCCTGTAACTTTGAGATTTCGATGATCTCATCATCATCATTTAACGTCTGCTTTCCATGCTAGCATGAGTTGGACAGTTTGATTGAGACTAGCAAGCCAGGAGGCTGCACCAGGCTTCAATCTGATTTGGCAAGGTTTCTACAGCTGGATGCCCTTCCTAGCACCAACCACTCCGAGAGTGTAGTGGGCCAGTCTGGTGGCACTGGCATCGACCATACTTGAATGGTGCTTTTTATGTGCCACCAGCATGGGTGTCAGTCAGGCAGTATTGGCATCGACCATGACAACGATTTCACTTTACTCAACATGTCTTCTCAAGCACAACATATTGCCCGACAATTGAACGGAACTCTTAAATGGGCCATTTTACATTGACATTGTAGGGTAGGTGTGAGAGACTGGATCTAGTTGGTTTGAACATTAAGCAAGTAGAATATTTGAGCCTGACATAGCCATTTTAAATGCTAATGGGTTAAACTACCTTTGTTAAGTGAAGATGCATGAGTTGGTAGTTAGGGTGTTTGGCTCATGGATTCAATTCCTGCGGCAGGAAGCACAGTGTCCTTGAGCAAGGCTCTTCATTTAATGTTGCTCCAGTCTATTCAGTTGAAAATGTGTACTAGCTGCGTGCTGGTGCAGCTTTCTCCTCTTCAAACTGTAACACCCTGGCTGTGCTGCTGAGTCAAAAAGTAGGGCGCTTGAAGACTTGAGAGGACGTCTATGTCTGCTCAGTTATATAGGCACCTAAACAATGAGCAAAAGCATGGGATATGTTATCAAGCCATACTCCTTTGCTAGTGATGACTGGTTCTTTAACTTTTGTTACATATAGAGGCTGAACCAGAGAAATCCAGCCATGGCACATGATACTTTAAAGTCTCCTCTCCATGGTATCATATTTTTATCTTGCAGGAATTTTTTCTCTAGACTTCTACCTCTCATTGCTTAAATATGTGTTTCATATGTATCTCATATCGATATAGTTTTATTTTTGTGTAACTGATTTCAAAGATGGTACAGTTTACAGAACCAGATATTGAATTTGTGCTGGTAATTATTGTGTTCCTTTGCCATTGGTGTAGTCATGATTGAGTTGTTAAATTCACTGGGCTATCATGAATTTGATCTCATTGCATTGCACCTTGTGTGAGTGTCTTATATCATAGCCTTGGGTTGACTCAAATTTTGTAAGTGAAATTGAATATATGGAAACACAGTGGAAGCTTAATGAATGAACCGCATTAATAATACAAAGGTCCAGCCTTGTCAAACACTGCTACATTGTTTCTATCTGAGTTATATTAAAACTATAAATATCTATGGAATACTGTACTCTGTAGAGCAACACATAATTGAAAAGATTTCCATCAACATGCAGTGTACAATCCATATCTTGTCATAGAAAAGAATGATCTATTAAGGCACTTTATCTCTCAACATTGTAGATTACTGTGTCAGTTTATTTTACTTCATTCTATCCTGCTTCAACAAAACCCATTATTTTTCCAAATATATTTCTTTTCCAGAATTTTCTAGCCTTATGTGCTCAAGACTACTACAATGGCTGCATATTTCATCGGAACATTAAAGATTTCATGGTTCAAACTGGTGACCCAACTGGTTAGTGTTAAGTGAACAGAATAAATATTTTTTTTTCTTCTGTGCTTCATTTTGTCTTTTCATGTTTTTGTGTTTAATACTTTCATGATTGACCTACTTTCCAGTTATATTCAGGTGTTATACACACATACACAATCCTTCTTTTCTGTTTTGTTCTTTTTTTGTCTTGCAAATTTCTCAGCAACTTCACTAGTGTTGGCAGCATGAAAAAAAAAGCACCCAGTACACAAAGTAGTTGATGTTAGGAAGGGCAGCCAGCTGTAGAAACCATGCCAAAGTTAACACTGGAGCTTGATGCAGCCCTGAGACTTATCAGATCCTGTCAAAGCATCCAACTCCTGCCATCATGGAAAAACGAATGCTACATGTTGATGGTATATATATATGTATACTTTATTTGTAGTGTGGAGAAGAATCTGCATGAACCCATTGCTTGACTTGTTAATCCACAAATAAAGAATATTTATCCATCAATGTGGTGTTGAGCACACACTGTAAACAATAATGATGATGATATTGTAGGTGCAGGTGTGGTTGTTTGGTTTTTAAGAATTTCAGTTCCATCACATGATCACTTAAAATGGGCAGACCTCTTTAACTATATCCTAGGGCCAACCAAAGCTCAATAAACACTCACAACGCCCGGTCTGGGAATCAAAACCGTAATCCTATGACCGTGAGTCTGCTGCCCTAACCACTGGGTCATTGTGCCTCCACAATTGCATTAGTAACACACATTTTATTACATGCTTCTCTAGTTTCCTGTTTCTACAACACACAACATTTCTGTGGAGGAAATTATTGATGATTTTGTAGGCTATTCATGATGATACTAGTTCAGACTAATAAATTAATTGATATTTTTATATTTTATTTTCTTAAACAGGAACAGGCAAAGGTGGTACTAGTATATGGGGCGGAAAATTTGAAGATGAATTCCGAGACAGTTTAAAGGTTTGCTGTTTGATATTTTCCTTCACTTTGTATCTAAACCTTCTCTTAGTATATTTCTAAGTACTGTAAATCTTTCAGTATAATCCGCATTTTTTTCCCAAAATTTAAAGGTCAAAATCCCGAGTGTGTACTATATACGAGGTTAAAAATGAAAAATATTTTCTAAGTGATAAATATGTAAAGGCAATTTACTTAGTATTTATTTTTCACTGATGTTATTACTGTTATTTCTTTATTTTCTGCAAACAAAGTGCACAAAAAAGCTACACGTTTGCATTATGATATATATACAATAATAATAAAGGATGTTACTGTATATATGTTTACAAACCAAGGACGTTATATAGACCTCCTTGACTCAAGTTAGAGAAGGGGTGCGTATTATACACAAGATTTAGGTTTTTCGGAGATACAGTCCCCTAAAAATCCCCTGTGTATTATACTCAAGGACGGACTATACTCGAGAATTTACGGTATATCAGCTGCTATTATTTGCTTGGAACCTGGAAGGATGAAAAACAAAGATAAATTTGGTAGGAGCTGAAATTTGGACGTAAAGAGATGGAACAAATACCATAAGGTATTTTTTCCCCCACTCATGATTCCATCAATTTACTTCCCAAGTAGTTGTAGTAATAATAATAATAATGACTAACTAAATTAGCATGCACTAATAATAATAATCCTTTGTACTAAAGGCAGAAGGCCTGAAATTTTTGTGGGGAGGGGACTAGTTGATTACATTGACCTCAGTGTACATAATTTGTTGACCCAGAAAGGATGAAAGGCAAAGTCAACCTCAGCGGAATTTGAAAATAGAACATAAAGACAGACGAAATACTACCGAGCATTTCACCTGGCATGCTAATGATTCTGCCTTAGCCATCCTTTACTACAAGGTGTCCACAAAGTCTGGGTACATGGGGATTCACACATACTTTAAGAAATTATTATTTCTTATATTTAATTGTTTATGTTATGATTTTATTTACTCCATGTACCCAGTCTTTGTGGCCACCCTGTATTATAGGCACAAGGCCTGAATTTTTTTTTTTTTTTGAAGTGGGGCTGGTTGATTATAGGAACCCCAGTGCTCAACTGGTACTTATTTCATCAACCCTGAAAGGATGAAAAGCATTTGAACTCAGGACAAAAATAGCTGGAAGTATTACTGCAAGGTTTTGTTCTGATACTTTAATGCTTCTACCTGTCCACAGCAACAATAATAATGGCTTTGAAAGAAATTACTGTTAAAATGTAAAAATATCTCCTTCCTTCTTTAGCACAACACACGAGGCATAGTATCCATGGCTAGCAGTGGTCCAGACACCAATGGCTCTCAATGGTTTATCACTTATAATAAGCAACCACATTTGAACATGAAATACACAGTTTTTGGACGGTAAAAACTTTCACTTTATTTTCATTTCATTGTATATTAACAGTAATATTCATTTCTGATTTGGACACAACCTCACAAAATTCAAGAGAAGATGGTGGTGTAACTGAATTTCTGGGGGAAAATCATCTCTATAAACTGGTATCTTATCCAAGAGGAAGATTTGTTTTTTGTCTGATAACTGCTACAGAAACCGTAGTCAAGTATTGGTCCAGTGGATGTGTGAAGTTTGTATTAATTTAGTCAAGTATATTTGTCATTATAATATAGATGCAAGAGCATTATTAAATAACAGAATTGGGTTTCTTAGGACAAGTGATCATGCACTTGGCAATAAGAACCAGCTGCATTCTACTACCAGTGTTTTTCCTCTGCAATTAATAATTACCAATTATTATTATTGTACCTCCTTGGATAAGAATTGATCCCTGGTATCACTTAAACCCAAATACATCTAAGTTTTCAGGCAGAGCCCTTCATGCTTGCATGAGAGGGCTTTGTTTTCTTTCTCTCCAAATAGTCAACTAACATGATTTTTTTTTTTTTGATTTTACTGTATTTGCTTTTGATAATAGAATGAGAAGATTGGGTTAAGCTATTTGGAGGTTAATGGTTTGGTACAACTGACTTGACATTCAACCCGTTTTGGCACTGGAGGCAAACACATGCATGCACACACAGAAATACACACATACAGTAGAGAGAATGACATTACAATTTATGAATTAAGCACGATTGATATGAACATTTTTCCTCTCCTCAGACACATAAAGAGGTACATCAATCATCATTTAACATCTGTTTTCCATGCTGGCATGGGTTGGACATTTTGACTGAAGACTGGCAAGCCAGAAGGCTGCACCAGGCTAAATCTGATCTGGCAAGGTTTCTACAGCTGGATGCCCTTCCTAATGCCAACTACTCCGAGAGTGTAGTGGGTGCTTTTTACGTGCCACCAGCATGGGAGCCAGTCAGGGGGCACTGGCATTGACCACGTTTAAATGGTGCTTTTTATGCGTCACTGACACAGGGAGCAGGTGGCACTGGCATCAACCATGACTACGATTTCACTTGACACAACAGGTCTTCTCAAGCACAGCATCTTGCCTGCCAACTCAAGGGTACTTTCAAATGGGCTGGTTATGCTACACTGGCATTGGCCACGACTGCGATCTCATTTTACTTGCCAGGTCTCAGTCTCTTGTCATTGCCTCTGTGAGGCCCTTAAAGAGAAATATGTTCACAGAGAGAGAGGGGAAAATGAGAGGAACATTAAAATGCCTGATGTCAAATAAATCAGCATTGAATCAGTATGTCAGGTAAGTGGCACCAAAACAGCTGTGCCCAAACGTCTCATTACCTTTTATGAATTCATTCTGTTCAACCCATGTCAGCATGGAAAACAAATATTAAATGATGATGATCAACACAGGCCTCTTCAAAGTTAGTTTTAATACATGAAACAAATGAACTGTGTTGCAGACTTGTGGGAACAGGAGGGGAGCTTACCACTGCCTTATAACATTTACCAAGAATGACTTGTGTTTTTTTTTTTTTCAGAGTTATTGATGGCTTTGAAACCTTGGATGAAATGGAGAAAGTTCCCGTGAATGAAAAGAATTTTCGTCCTTTGAATGATATAGAGATAATTAATGTCACTATTCACGCCAACCCATTAGCAACGTAACATCGTTTCATTGTAAATATAACAATAAAGCCTTTAATTTTGTAAAGCTGTTTGGTGTAGTTAACTTTTAGTAAGCCTCACCTTTCCTGGCAAGAGGTACGCATCTTCAAAGGATTTGCCCTGTTAACATCAAAAGGTGATGTAAATAGGAGTTGTGATGTTCATGCGCTTCCAGAGTGTATTAACAGAATAAACATAATAGCTGTCATTGGGTAACTGAGCCTGGGTTTAAAACTCAGTTCATGGAGAGTTCAAGGATATTCTTTTATTCTTTTACTGGTTTCAGATATTTGACTGCGGCCATGCTGGAGCATATTGACCCCAGGACTTACTCTTTGTAAGCCTAGTACATATTCTATCGGCCTCTTTTGCCGAACTGCTAAGTTACGGGAATGTAAACACACCAGCACCAGTTGTCAAGCGATGGTGGGGGCACAAACATACATGTATATATATACTACGGGATTCTTTTCAGTTTCCGTCTACCAAATCCACTCACAAGGTTTTGGTTGCCCCAAGGCTCTAGTAGAAGACACTTGCCCAAGGTGCTATGCAGTGGGACTGAACTCAGAACCATGTGGTTGGTAAGCCAGCTCCTTACCACACAGCCACTCCTGTCCCCTTTTTAGCTATAACCTGACCACCAGAAAGAATTATCAATTTATGGCCACTTTCCATGCCTCGATGAGTTGAACAGGTCATCATGGTCAGTCATTTTCTGTTGGGAGCAGCAAGTGACATGGCTCTCATACTTGTCACTTGAATTGGTTTTAATGACTGGATGCTCTACCTATCGTCAGTCAATTTAAAGTGTATACTAACTGCATTTTCTCATGGTACCAACACTTGAGAGGTTGAATAAAGGGACCCTTGATTCCTACTCATTCTTTGCTCATTTGTCAACCACTTTAGATTGTTGTATTTCTGTTGTGGTACCATAAAAGGAGTGGTGGTGCCTTGTACTCAGGACAATGTAAAGAGAAACCAAAATATTTGATAAAAGTTGAATTATACTCAGCTACGATATATAGATCTAAGAAGAGAAGAGAAGAGTTGGGTGGAGGAGACTGATGCTAGCAGTGAGACTAGAAATTGATGTAAATACTGAGATTAATCAATACCCTGGAATGTGAACAGAAGCGCAGGAGTGGCTGTGCGGTAAGTAGCTTGCTTACCAACCACATGGTTCTGGGTTCAGTCCCACTGTGTGGCACCTTGGGTAAGTGTCTTCTACTATAGCCTCGGGCTGACCAAAGCCTTGTGAGTGGATTTGGTAGACGGAAACTGTAAGAAGCCTATCATATATATATATATATGTGTGTGTGTTTATGTGTCTGTGTTTGTCCCTCCAACATCGCTTGACAACCGATGCTGGTATGTTTACATCCCCCCCGTAACTTAGCGGTTCGGCAAAAGAGACCGATAGAATAAGTACTAGGCTTACAAAGAATAAGTCCTGGGGTCAATTTGCTCGACTAAAGGCGGTGCCCCAGCAAGGCCGCAGTCAAATGACTGAAACAAGTAAAAGAGAGAGTATTTGTTCAGATGACAAGAAGAGACTGGAGAGAGAGAGAAAGATGACATCAGAAGGACTAGTACTAAAACAAAACAAATAAAAAAAACAATGCCAACACACAGCTTCCACGAGATGTAAACATTTAATTTTCATGCATTTCCTCAATAGATGGGGGTGTTTTCATAATACTTCTTCAACATATAATTATATCTATAAGCATTTTTTATTAACGTTTAATACACTTTGAATTAATGTTTTACAAAGAATTTGTATATATATTATATAAAAATGGAACCCTAGGTGTGACATAAGAAAAAATAATAATTAAGACGGAATTTCTCCACAATCACAGATGGCTTAAATTGAAAATAAATGGAAGGATTAATACAGTTAACAACAATAATAATAATAAAGAAATGATATGTATATATGTAATATGTCTTTGGTAAAGGTTGTAAGATTTAACAGAATGGCTGGACTTAGTGTTGAATTACTGATATCATTGTCATTTGCAATGGCTATTCTGTGTACCAAGATATATAACATTAGATGCTGCACTATGATTGACTGATAAAAATACATATTCCACCCCAATTACATTGATGGGTGGATAACAATGAAAAAAAGGTGTGTCCAACTGTAAATATGTTTGTGAAAAACAAAGACCATGTCATTCTTGCCAATAGAGGAAGAGGGGAAATAAAATAACAAATATGAAATATAAATTCTGAACTTTTGCTAAGTTACTTTATAATATTAAATATATCTATTGAGCTACTTACAGAAATGATAAATTACATATATTTATAGATATATACATATATAAATCCAGTTATATATAATTGAATTATTACTTTCTACAAATGTTTCAAAATAATTCATCAATAAACATACACACATGAAATTAATTAATCACATAATTATTTATAATTGATTTCTTTTAACAAAGGATAAAAATGGAAGGAGAGTAAATAACTAATCATATGAATTGCATTGTATTCTGGCACTGGGAAAACAAATGGCAATGCTGGTCCTTGTGAAATTTGAACTCAGAATGCTGAGAGACAATACAATAACAATATTCATAGTCTGATATACTTCATAACTACTTTTTAGCTTATTCATTTGCAACTTCTACTGATTCAGTGTTACAGACGCCTGACCTAACTACAATATACAATGCTATTTTTCAAACTAGCTTTCCTTGATAACACACAACACAGCCTTTATTTCAATTTTTATAACAATGAAGAATTAACTAATGGAACTTTTGTTATTAAGATAGTGTTTGGAAGATAAATCAACAGGGAATTTGATGGAAAGGTTTAATTTGGATGACTGCACTGAATTCAAATCCATTCAGAGCTAAAATGGGCCAAAAAACCCAATTCCAACATGAAAATGAATGTCCCCAGGGAATCCATGATGTCACAAAAAATAATAATTTCTTAAAATACTAGCTGACCCCAAAAGTGATGTCTACTTGTGCCCCTTGCTGTCAAAAGTGATGGCTACTTCAAGTATTTTATATATAAATATGGATGGTAAATCAAATTAATACACTAGTCAATGTTCACATACATTCACATACTTCCATTGTACACACGCACATACATATACTCACACAGAGTTGAAATGCTATTTGATTTTTCTTTTCAGCGTTGATTGTTCACCACCCCACCAGTTTGCCATCACTCCTTCCTTATTCATCTATCACCCCTTCCTTTCTCATTCATATGTTGTAACGGAGAAAAACAAAACACAAGAGTATTATTATAGTAGATATTAAGTCCATCTAGAAAATCAAAACTACCAGGTTTTCTTAATCATAAAGTATATTTCACTATAAATTCCTTTTCTTAAAAATTAAAAATTTTCAGAATGTATAGAATTAAACAATTTTTTCTCTATTCTGTATATACACACACATAGCTGTGTGTTTGAGAGAGACAGAAAGAGAAACAAATAATCAAGATAATACAAAATAAAGTTTTATATTTGTGCATGGGTGTATGTAGTATGTCATGTTAGTGATGACAAACACAAAAAAAGGGTACTCAATAGAAAAGGCAGAGTGTATATAATTATTATTATTTAGATTAAAGTAAGCAATCAGTCCAGAACCTTCAATTTCTTCCTAGTAAACCAAGTTTACTACATTCTTCTGTTTTATAGGAGACTGGAAGTTAGCCAGAATACAATGCGGTTGTCATATTGTATTCTGGCCAACAGACCTCCAACTCAAGAATGTGACAGACTTGCTCATATATATATATATGAAATAGATAGCAGAATGATTTGAGTGCTGGACAAAATATCTTATGCCACTGAAATATGCCTATTTACTTTCTGAGTTCAAATCCCACCAGAATTAGCAAAAAGAAAATACCAGTGATACAACTGACTATACTCTCCTTCTTTATACAAATCAGCATTTATATACAATAGAACAAAAATAACTCTGAGTGGCCATAGAATCATGGAGCTATATTCTATTTCAACAGATATATTGGTCACAGAAGGCTTCGTTTTTTAGGTTCAAAAGAGGAGCCAATAGTATATCTTTCTCAAAGCATTTCTAATCAAAATTAATCTCTCAGAATATAAAATACTAAAAAAATCCCATGTCCTTTGCAATTAGCCATTCATTATAAATTCTTTGTGGTAGATTGTGAAGAGAGAGAGAGTGGCTTTATCTCTTCTGTCACTGTTGTCCATGATTCACTTCTAATGAAAAGAACTGTTTCAATGCAAGCTTTCTCCATGCATGCACATACATTTCCATTTCAGACTATATCTAAATAAAAGACTTATGAGGCAAGATGTCACTCACCAACTTACTATTGAACTGCATCCTCTCTCTGTCTATTCTACAACAGCTTTTCATTCCTTTAAAATCATTTCAATGTATTTCCCTCTCCTACTTTTTAGAATATCACCAAATCTTGTTTCCATGGCCCCTTACTAAACAACATGCCAAATTCTCCTCCACCTACTGAACTGCTTCTTTAAACTTCTTTCCTGCCGATAGCTTCCTTCCAATGAATGACAAACAAACCTGTAAGAAAACAACTCACCTGGTTATCCACATTTTTCTAGTCTTCAGTTAGTTTTGATGTATGTCCTTCACAAATCTCCCCTGACACAATATGGCTCTGCAGCATAACTCTTGTGGTTCAAAGACTGGTTAAGCATATATTTGGTCTTCTCAAAGCATTTTCAATCAAAATAAATCTTTCTAAATGTAAAATAATGACAATAATAGTAAAGGCTACGAGAACTACCCATTCCTTTTTCTCAGATTAATGAGTGAACAAATCTTTTTTACAACAAATAATAAAATTGAACTCTTTACACAAATACAAAGTCAATTATTGAACACTAGAGTACTTATATGAACTAACCCTGTATATTACTTGTACATATTTTATTAATGGAAAGCAAAGACAAACTATTAGATTTAAAGTCAGGGCTAAGAAAAGCATTCATTCTCATGCTCTATTATCTCTGCTCTTTATTCTAATCTAAATACCAGCAACAAAAGCTATTCTATCATAATGCCATCCCATGCTAGAATATCTCCTACATCCAGTTACCTCCCACTAATGTTGAAATGGAACTGATCAGGCAATAATACAAATCTGAGCAATTAATAGAATATCAATGTAATGTCAGTAATTATACCAGAAAACCAAGAGAATCCAGAGAGTGAAAGTTCATATTGATTCTTGAGTAATTTTCAAATTCTCTATTTCATCGACAACATTATTCTAATGAGCTTCCTGGTATTGTGTCTGTCTATAAAGAACCATTATGAACTTTCTTTCTCTGGATGTTGATAATAATACAGTTTTAGGTATTTGATCTAAGTATGAAAGAGAATAAAAGGTATTTTTAGAACCTAGAGAAAAATCAACGATGGACATATAATCAGATGACAGGAAATATGTTGTCAAGCAAAGAAGCCATTTTAGATGTTAATTATAAGAAATCGTCAAAAGGAGATTATCATGCTATGAACAGACAGCAAGTATTTTGTGGATAGAGATGAAGATTATTTCGGTTTAACAGTGAGATAACAAGAATTTAGTGTTGAATTTGTTCACATGAATGGTTTTTTTATTATTATTATTTTTTTTTTTCTTCAGTATCATCATGATTAAATATGAAAGTTAATGTAAGTGGATCTATGATCTAGTGCTTTTAATAGAACTGGGAAAGTGATCCTTTGTTACTTCAAGAGGTTCTAAGACAGATTGGTGGTATTTAAGTCTCTGCAATAAAGTTTCAGCAACTGGACAAAATTCGTTTTCCCATTTTTCCATAATAAGACTCTGAACTTCATATGTTGTCTCTGAGCTTTGTTCCGTGTGTTCAGGTTTGGCTGTAATGTAGCCGTGAACGTTAGCTTCATCTGGAAAATTCAAACATCAAAAGTTTCACTTACAAGATGGGTAAAAAGGTTAACCTGGAAGGAAATAGACAATAAAACAATATTTCTTTCAGCTAAAGTAATAAGATCAACTCTTTGCAGTTGAGGAGGAACATCATCATCATCGTCATCATTTAACATCCACTTTTTTTGTTCATGTTGGTATGATTGGATAGTTTAACAAGATCTGGTGAGCCACAAGGCTGCATTGAGCTCCAGTGTCAGCCCTAGCATGGTCTCTAAGGCTGGCTGCCCTTCCTAATGCCATGCAGTCTGTACTGAATACTTGTTCTGTGCTACCAACACTGGTGAGACTGTTAAGTAGGCACTAGTGAATATTACTGATTGTTATTTTGTTGATTCTAAGGGTATGCTAAACAAAAATTATCCTGGTGGGTGGGATTAGAACCCAGAACAAAAGAACACAAATACTGTCAGACTTTTTTGTTCCATTATTTCTGCCAACTCACAAACAATCAATGCAATATTGATTTCTGACATTAACACAAAGTTACACATTTGTAAGGGAGAAGATTTTAGTCAATGAATTAATCCCAGTTTATTCTTCCTTCTTTCTATGAAAACCTGGATACTCCTAACGAATATAGCAGCAAACACATTTTCCAATTTTTTTCCCCAGTATCTTGTACCAATCATCATCATCATCATTTAACATCCGTTTTCTATGCTGGTATGGGTTGGACGGTTCAACTGGGGTCTGGGAAGCCAAGAGGCTGCACCAGGCTCCAGTCTGATTTGGCAGTGTTTCTACAGATGAATGCCCTTCCTAAAGCCAACTACTCTGAGTGTGTAGAGGTTGATATAAATAAAGAGAAGTCTTCTCTCAATCTTTTGCTTTGAGAAGGTTTCCATAGCAACAACTGATGCGCTACCTCATCTTTACTTCTCTGATTATTTCAAATAAACCAACATCTTTGTTTGCACAATGTTATTGTTATAAAAGACAGATTACCATAAAGTTTGGCATTAATTTTATATTTCTTCCAAGACATTTTCAATGTTGCTCATTGCAATCTTATGTCAGTGCTATTGAACCAATTTTTTTAGAGCTTTTGTTAGTGTCCTTGTTTCGGGACCATACCTCAGTATAGTCGCCATCATTGCTTCGAAGAATGAATAAGAATCCTAGAATGGGGAAACAGAGTTCCAGTACAGATGAAGATGAACACTGATGAACTGGTATAACAGCTGTAGCTGTACTGACTAGTGGCAAAGTATATGATCTGCTGGACTATCTGTTAACAGACCATTGTTTCAAATTCATTCCTGGTGTTTCTTGAGGTTACTGGGAAGAATACTTTCCACCACATCACCTAAGCTGATGGGAATGGATACTAAAACATCTGGGAACATGACATGTTGGCATCTGGAAAATGCATCTTTCATATATACAAAGTCATGGATGTGAAACTCAACAACAATCCATAATTCCATTCAGAGATTGTTTACTCTTAGTATTAAAGAATTAAAAACTCAAATGAAGACAATGATGTTGCTAGGATGATAATGATGATGATGGTGGTGGTTATTGAAGAAATGGTAATGATAGTAATGATGGTGGAAGTAATAGTAGATTGTGACAGTGGTGGTGGTGGTGGTAATGATGATGATAATGATATAGATAGTGATATTGATGATGATAGCAGTGATTATGATGGTAGTAATGACAATAGTAGTGATGACGATGATGTCAACAGCTGAATGACTAAGTTACAGGACAAAATACAGAAAGTCAAATGTTATTTCTTACCTAAAAATTCCGTGAGAAGCTCAACAAGTTGCTCTGTTGTTTGGTAACCAAAATAGAGGTGTTCTGGGCCAATATTGTGGCTGTAGTTCAGTAAAACTTGGCACACAATTCCAGCCAGCTGCCAGTCGTTAGGACCAAAATCTCTCAGAACTTCTATTAACCTAAAGAAGAAGAGGAAACATTATAGAAGGTTCATTTAGCTTCTCTGTACCATTGATGAGATAGTGTTTGTCTCAGATGTGAGAGCAATGTTCTAATGTGGCCCTCACCTGAACTTTGTACAATATCAAGGATTGCCATCTTAACATGATTGCTATGGAAAATATTAGCACAGTGCTGCTATTGCACACATGGATCTCTTGGATCACACTCAGAAATGAAGCCCCAACTGCTCCAGCTCCTAGAACACAGGCGTCTTGTCTCTGCTTTCTGCCTCTTGCATTACTACTATAATGCCTTTTGCTATTTGGGGCTGGTTGTAGTCATGCTAACTCCAATTGGAGTATTCTCTTTCCACTTGCCCCTCCTCTTCCCATCGCCCTTGTTATGTCCAATTCCCACCAGGCCCTGCACTAATTCCGAAGCCCAGCCCTTTTTTTCTTCTCAAAATGTCATCACCCTGGAATTCCCTCCTTGCTCACAGGTTGACTTACAAAGGTTTACAAGGAATACTAATGGCACCCATCTCTCTGATTTGAGAGAATTGGCAAAGACCATGGGCACTGCCCCTTAAAAACATAACTATTCATCATCATCATCATCATCGTCTAACGTCCGCTTTCCATGCTAGCATGGGTTGGACGATTTGACTGAGGACTGGTGAAACCGGATGGCAACACCAGGCTCCAATCTGATTTGGCAGAGTTTCTACAGCTGGATGCCCTTCCTAACGCCAACCACTGCGAGAGTGTAGTGGGTGCTTTTACGTGTCACCCGCACAAAGGCCAGTCGGGCGGTACTGGCAACGGCCACGCTCAAAATGGTATATTTTATGTGCCACCTGCACAAGAGCCAGTCCAGGGGCACTGGCAACGATCTCGCTCGAAAGTCCTTACACATGCCGTCGGCACAAGTGCCAGAAAGGCGACGCTGGGCACAGGTGCCAGTTCTTATTAGCACCTGTGTTGGTGCTATGTAAAAAGCATCCATGCTGGCACTATGCGCAAAGCACCCAGTACACTCTCTAAAGTAGTTGGCATTAGAAAGGGCATGCAGCCATAGAAAACATGCCAAAATAGGTGACTGGAGCCTGGTGCAGCCCTCCAGCTTGTCAGCTCCTGTCAAACTGTCCAACCCATGCCAGCATGGAAAACAGACATTAAAAGATGATGATGATGATGATGATTGTTATTATAACTGTATGAACCCTCTAATTGAGTATTTCATATGTTCATTCATCACTCATTAAATGACAGTGTAAGTGGCTGAGTATTCCAGAGACACCTGTACTCTTAACATAATTTTCAGGCAGATTCCACTCGACAAGGCTGGATCATTAAATTACAGCTACAGTCCATTCAATAGGCTTCCATACAGTTTCCATCTATGCAGTTTCATCCACAAGGCTTAGACTGAACTTACAATGCCATGGTTACAAAGCAAACTTCTTAACTACAAGGCCATACATACAACCATTCTTGTATTTATTAATGTATTCATCATCATCATCATCGTTTAACGTCCGCTTTCCATGCTAGCATGGGTTGGACGATTTGACTGAGGACTGGTGAACCAGATGGCTGCACCAGGCTCCAATCTGATCTGGCAGAGTTTCTACAGCTGGGATGCCCTTCCTAACGCCAACCACTCTGAGGGTGTAGTGGTTGCTTTTACGTGCCACCGGCATGAGGGCCAGTCTGGCAGTACTGGCAACAACCTTGCTCGAATGTTTTGTTCACATGCCACTGGCACAAGTGTCAGTAAGGCGACGCTGGTAACAATCACGCTCAAACGGTGCTATTTACGTGCCACCGGCACAGAAGCCAGCCCACTGCTCTGGCAGTGATCCCACTCGGAATAATCATTTTATTATAGTATTGCCATGTTATTTCATCTGCTGGTTTTGCAAGAAGGAATAGTACTTATGGTCTTTGCAGAATCTCTTAGGCTGGTGACAAAACTACAAAGGCTTTAACCTTTTAGCATTTAAACTGGCCATATGTGGCCCAAATATTCCTGTTTTATGTTGAAACTAGACAGGTCTAGCCTATCAAACCAACCCTACAATGTCATTCTAAAAATATACCATCACATCGTCAAAATCTCAAAGCAACAAGATAATGCATGATTAATTAAAAACAGTGTGAATAAGAAAAAGCATTACATTTGATAAATGAATCTGAATGGTAAAGGGTTAAAGAACAGCTCTTTTGGCATTAAACAAAAATTGGAATGAAGCCACTTACTTTTCAATGCCTCCTCCTTGCATCAGTACAGGTCGCTTTTCTTTATCAGCCATGAAATTCACGAGGACTCCACAAGAAATATAAACAACTTCTCGATTGTCAGAATCTAATAATTCTATGAAGGTCTCTTGCACTACAATATGCAAATATATTCTTTCATTTACATACATACATGTGTGTGTGAGAGAGATAGAGATTTAGTATTGTTAACCAAATTATGGAAAGCAACAAGACATATTTACTGAAAGGGAATGGGGTGACGATGGAGTAAAATTTATTGCAAATTTTGAGTTGTTCTGTACTGTAAGTTTTGCCTTTAAGGATTATTCAATGAATTGACTGGTTAAATAAACCTTTAAATGTGAAACTTGAAGTTTCTGTCAATTCATTATTATCAAGACAGACAGACAAGCAAACAGACAGATGAACTCCTGAAGCTTGAAGCTGGAGCCTTACCACTGATGCAGTTTAATGTCTTGCCCAGGCTGTTGATGGCACATCAATTAAAAATAAGAACAGTCATTAATGTTAATAGACTAGGGATTATCTGCAATGGTAAAAATCACTTCAGAAATTAAATTTGAGTGGTGCATGTTGCTGCACTGACAGATAAGGTGGAGAAACTAATATTTTGGACAGTGTCTTCTGTTAAAAGAGTCTTACACAAGAAAGAAATGATGATGTAATCCAGTTTATAACAGTGACTTGTTAAATACTGAGTCTGATTCAAAAGCTCAGCTGTATATAAATAAAAAACAAATGGAAACCATCATCATCATCATCATTTAACGTCTGTTGTCTATGCTGGCATGGGTTGGACGGTTTGACTGGGCTGGCATGCTGGGAGGCTGCACCAGACTCCAGTCTGTTTGGCAGTTTTCTACAGCTGGATGCCCTTCCTAACGTCAACCACACTGAGAGAGTAATGGGTGCTTTTATGTGCCACTGATACAGGTGCCATTTGTTTGACACCAGAGTGTGTTTACGTGCTACCGGCATGGGTGCCAATTTGCATGACACTGGTATCTGCCATGACTGCGATTTTGCTTGGCTTGATGGGTCTTCTCCAGCACTACATAACACCAAAGGTCTTGGTCATTGCCTCCATGAGGCCCAACACTCGAAAGGAACTCAGCCACTTTGCCTCCCAAGGATGAAAATAGATTTGGACATCATATGGATTTATAGTTTTATATTTGAGATGAAATAAAGAAGACTGATGCTCATAGTATAATATGCTAATACAAAAAGGTACTAAAAACGTGCTGGTGAAGATACATGGCTTAGTGGTTAGGCTATTTGGCTCATAGTCGTAAAGTCAGGAATTCAATTCCTGGTGTCCTCAAGCAAGATTCTCCAATCCACTCAGCCAGCAGACATTAAGTTGTACCTGTATTTCAAAGAGTAAGCCTTGTCCCGTTGTGCCATGCTGAATCTCCCTGAGAACTATGTTAATGGTACACATATCTGTGGAGTGCTCAGCCACTTGCATGTTATTTTCATGAGCAAGCTGTTCCACTGATTGGATCAACTGAGACTTTTGCTGTCATAACTGACAAAGGACCTTCAAGTCAGCAAATAAACGCTACTTATGCTGGAACCTAAATTTCAGGCCCATTTCATACTAACCCTTATTTTTATTAATCAAAATCAAAGCTATGTTGGAAAAAATAATCTGTTATGTATATAATAATAATAATGAAATTATTGTGTATAATGCTCAGGTGCACTACGACTCATCAAAGGTGCATGTGCAGTACATAGAATTATGCCCCAAAATCAGGAAAGTGAACAGCGTAAGAGTCAAGATATACATGTATGCAGTGGTGGACTGGCCAGGTTGCCAGCTTGCCTGATGGCAAGTGGGCCCCTGCACCATTAGAATCTATATATGGAGCCCATGTTAGTATCTAAAGGGCCCATCCCCTCAAGTTTGAGAATTTTTAAATTCACTCCTGGAAGAATGCATTATTTCAGCCTGGCTGTGTTTATAGACAGTTGAAAAGAATACTTAAAAAAAAAAAAATTAAATGATAGCACTGTAATTGCGGGTGGGCTTCCTTAGTCTCCTGGCAACCAATATTTTTAGACCCAGTCTGCCACTGCATGTGTATGGAGGCGGGTGGATATCAGGTGTAGTGTTGGCGAATTTCAGGAAGCAAGGAAGTTTTAAAGGATGCAATGTCTCAGCAACTAACAACTGATGCAGGTAGTTCCATGCTTCAGCAGTGTCTGACTTTAGATTTCATATTTACAAAAATGTATTCCTTGACCATTCCTAAATGGTCAAGGATTACAATTACTCATAAAATACTAAACAGGTTACCTTTTTGTTCTGCCAAAAAGTCTCTTACAATCTTTTGGTGAGTTAAGTTTCCAAACACTCGCGATACTTCAATCAAAGTTTCCATGTGGTCTGGCAGTAATAATTTCACCAAATCTGTGAAATATAAAAGAGACGCTAGAGCAAAAACTGTTAGATAGTAAGGTATAGATAGGAGTCAGGTATGTATGTATGTGTGTGTGCGTGTGTGCACGTAATGTAACAAAGAAATTGCTTCTGACAGCTCAAGGTGTTTAAGTAAATAGGAAGAAACCTTAAGCAGATGAGACCTTAATCTTCTTCACGGGATGCCATGTAGCATTGTCTGATAAACTAAGTATATTATTGAAATAAGCCATGAAATGCCTGCAGTGAATCTGAACTAAAGATCTACAGGCTGATAATTTAATGCTACATCCATCTCGCTATTTCAGTTCTGTTCTGTGTGGGTGTATGTGAGATTGAGAGATAGGGTGAGAGTGAGAGTGTATGTATATGTGTGAGAGAGAAGATTAATCAGATAATGCTCTAAAAAGGCTGTCAGTGAGTTCCTTGATTTGCATTTCTCTACTTTAAGAGTCTCTTGAGTGAGTGTGCAGAGGTTAATTGAGACCTTTATAAAAAAATTAAAAAATCCCTGATATTTCATTGATAAAGTTTGGAATCAATGTAAATGGAAATTATGAGATTATGTACAGCCAATGGTTAAGAAGTTTACTTGCCAACCACATAGTTCCAGGTTCAGTCCCATTGTGTGGCACCTTGGGCAAGTGTCTTCTACTATAGCTTCAGGCCAACAAAAGCCTTGTGAGTGAATTTAATAGATAGATATTCCTAGTTTCCAGCTCTGTAGGTCAACTTTGCCTTTCTATTTTCTATCATTGAACTAAGCATCATATTTTACTGGGTTAAACCAAATGCTTCAGCTTTCCTGAAACACTCCTATGCAAGGTTGTTTTGGATAGATTTGAAGATCTTAGAGTGCGACTGCATCTCTGTAGTTTATACTTGTTTATTTTTACATCACAATTTTAAAAAAAACTGTAAATTAAGAAATTTATAATAAGGAACTAAAAAGCCTAATGCAAATAACGATGTCAATAATTAAAACATTGGTAGACTGGCAGAATCATTAAAGTATCAGACAAAATGCTTTGAGCTATTAGAGAAATTTTTATTCTGTGCCCAAATCCCTCTGAGGTTGACTTTGGCTTTCAACCTTGAGGACTCCATAAAATAAATATTAGTCAAGTACAGGAATAAATATAATTAACTTTTCTCTCCCAATTAATGTGTACCCTTATGTTTGGATAAAAAAAAATAAATAAATTAAAAAAAATAATAATCAGTAATTATATACAGTATCATCATTGTTTAAACAAATACTATTCCAATATTTTCTTGGGTCAGAAGAGAGAACACTGGGGCAAGATTTTCTATGGCCAGATATCCTTCCCATATGTTGCCAGCTCCCATATGTTCCCAAGTGAGATTAATAAGTTTTCAATGTATTAAGCAACAAACAAGATCAGACATGTTTAAGCAGAGAACTGGAATCAAATGGCAAACGAGATTTCTGTTTACAAAGGTTGAGTAACATGTGAAGACGCCCAAACATGCTTTTGTACTGGACTGCAAGCAAACAACATTGTTTACAACCTGCAAGACAAGAGAAATACAAACTTTCTCTCACACACACAAACGACAGGCTTCTTTTAGTTTCCAGTTACCAAATCCACTCACAAGGCTTTTAGTTGGCTCAGGGCTCTAGTCAAAGATATTTGCTCAAGGTGCCATGCATTTGGACTGAACCAAAGACCACATGGTTAGGAAGTGAACCATATATATATAGAGTCATATATATGTGCATATACATACTCTTAGTAATCATCCATTCATATTAGCAAGATTAAAGCAAGAATGTTTTGAGATTTAAGATGTATTTCTTGTATCTAGTGATGTTTGGGAAATGAAAATGAGAAAAGTGTAACATATTCAATCAATTACTTACATTTAGCAATGTCTAATTGTTTGGCCAATATACCACTGGTCTTGCTGTGGTAATAAGAAAGATTGTTGATGGTAGCAACAGTAGTAACAAGTAGATCTTCTTTGTCAATTGAGAATAAATCTGTGGAAAAAAAAATAATTATAACAAGCTTTTCTACTTTTGGCACAAGGCCTGAAATTTGGGGGAGGAGGATAGTCGATTACATCAACCCCAGCACTCAATAAATAAAAGTATATTGTATTTCTGACTGCCAACTTACCTAGAATACGAAGAAGTTGTATGACACAATCATGTTCAGCAGCAATAATAGGGCCAATGGTCTCACCAATTGATAAATTTGCAATCAATCGAACAGTCTTGATAAGTATATCAACACTTTCTTCCATTTGAAAATTTTGGCTATTTGCTTTATGAGACTGGTTAGTTTTATCTGACTGGAAAGAAAAAAAAAACCCATTTATTATTTGTAAATTAATGTCATTGAAATGATGATATTCACATAAAATGTCTTACAAGAAAATATGCTAGGTTTTCTATATCATTCTTTCATACAGTCTCTTGTGAAAGATTTAATTCTATCATCAGAAATTAAACTAAAACATCAGGATGGAAGCTAACATATTTGATGGCATAAAAGACACACCCCAATTTCAGCAGCACATATTGAACAAACAAAGCTTTTAGTGCATTAAAGCTAATAGGAAAACCAACTTTATATATAGGATCTGGGTTGATTGTTTTGTTTTTGAGACATTTTTTTAGAAAATAAAATGCATCATATATACCATCAAATACAAGATGTATTTTAAGTTCTAAATCATAGGATAGCATACCCATAACTGAGCGTGTGATTTAATGAAAAATTCTGTTTGATGCCTCCATTTTGAAAGCCTGCTAAATAAGAGTTGGTTGGGGCTGTTTAACAAACTTCAGGTCAATTTTCAGTTTCACTGTGTGAGTCAATTTTAATTTCTCTTACTTGCACTTCTAGCAAATAAGCAAAGCAGATAAAGTTCAGGGGAAACAACTACATGCAACTATTTAAATTAAAAGACAACATCTTATCTTCTCCGAGAAATTTAGGAGGAATTGTGAAAAAGTAAAACCGGCTTGAGATTGGTAAAACCAATTTGAGGTTTATGGATGCAATCATAAACTCTCCATAAATTGATACATTTGTTGTTTACACACAAAAAATTCAGTTATAGACTGTCTTCCTATGAACTAGATACCCACAACACTGACAATCATTGTTGTGTACAAAGAAACCAAGAATAAATTTCCTTTCTTATTTGGAGGAATAATTAATAATCTCAAAATATTAAAAGCTTTGCTTTATTAGTTTAAAACTTATTTGTTTACAAGTCATCTTTATGTGAAACTATGCATTAAAGGTAGCTTGAAAAAAATTGTATAATTTAAAATCTTACTGTAGAAAATTTATCCAAATAATATTTAAGAACATTCAATATTGTTGCCAAAGAGTTTTTTTCTTCAAATAATTGAACACGAGCTGTATCATCTTTTGCAGTCAAGTTGCCGAGAGCAAAGCAGATTCTTACAACAACATCCTAGAAATACAGAAATAATAATAATAATAATAACAATAATAATAATAATAATAATAACGATAATACGAAGAAGAAAAAGAAGAAACAACAAAAGCTATAAAACAAATGAAATCCAAACTAAAACTAGAACAGCAACGGACCATGATAAAATGATGGCAAGAAAATCCCCTACATGGTAAATACTGGGCTAAACTAAATGCGAAAGAAATAGACAGAGAAAAATCCCAGCAATGGCTGAGAAGCTCAGGACGCAAAGCAGAGACTGAAGGATTTTTAATTGCTTCACAAGACCAAAGCCTCCCCACCAGAAATTACCAAAAACACATAATGAAAAGAAATATAACAAGTAACTGTAGAATATGTGGAGATCGACAAGAAACAATAAATCATATTATCTCTGGCTGCCCAGTCCTGGCTAAGAAGGAATATATTCACAGACACAACAGAGCTGGGACCTATATACACTGGAAGCTATGCCAACATTATGGAATAACAACAGAAAAAAGATGGTATAAACACACGCCAGAAAAGGTCACAGAAAACGAGAAAGCAACCATACTCTGGGATATGCCAATACACACAGATAGAGAAATTAAGGCAAATAGACCAGATATAGTTGTCAAAGATCATGAAGAAAAAAAATGCTTTCTAATTGATGTATCAATACCAGCAGATGACAACGTTTCTCTAAAAGAAATGGAAAAACTTTCAAAATACAAAGACCTGGAAATAGAGATAACTCGAATGTGGAATCTAAAAACAGAAACAATTCCTATCATAGTAGGTGCCTGAGGTATAATAAAAAAATATTCAGACAAATACATAACAAAAATAGCAGGACTTACAAATATATATAACATACAGAAAATTGCACTACTGGGTACTGCACACATTCTACGCAAAACACTTTCAATACAGTAAACATAAGAGCACCACAGCAAACCACAGCACATACCCAAGGCGCACAGAGCTGCGCTCGGTAGTGAAGTGAAAGCACGTTATAAAAATAAAACTACTGAATAATAATAATAATAATAACAACAACGACATATTCATTATTCAGGGACCTTTTGAGCGGGATGGGCTACTTGACCTGAAGAAAATTCCAACTGGGCCCCACCTGCAAGGTCATGCGCTGTTAATCTTGATATGAGATCACCATGCTGTGCATATATGGTTGTGATGCATGTGCCTGGTGTACCCTTATCAGATGGGTAGTCATGATGGGTATAATGGGCTTTGTATATTTTACCCCAGTGTCACTTTGATGACATGCACTGCTCTCTCACTCAATAATAATAATAATAATAATAATGGTTTCAAATTTTGGCACCATGCCAGCAATTTCAGGGGAGGAGGTAAGTTGATTACATTGACCCCGATACTCAATTGGTACTTGTTTTATTGACCCTGAAAGGAAAAAGGTAAAGTCGACCATAGCAGAATTTGAACTCAGAACATAAAGATGGACAAAATACCGCTGAGTATTTTGCCCAGCATGCTAATGATTCTGCCAGCTCACCACCTGAATAATAATAATAATCCTTTCTACTGTAGGCACAAGGACTGAAATTTTGGGGGAGGGGATAAGTTCTTTCATAGACCCTGATAGAACAAAAGGGAAAGTTGACCTTGGCGGAATTTGAACTCAGAACATAAAGATGAATGAAATGCTGCTAAGCATTTTGTCTGATGTGCTAACAATTCTGCTAGCTTGCTATCTAAATAATAATAATAATAATAAGAGTACTCAGAGAGCGCAAACCTTCACCAAGGCAACACCAACATCCTCTCAACGATTAGCCAGAGATGATTTTTAAAATTAGAATATCTGAAATAAACTCGACTGCTTTCACAAACGAGAATACTAATAATGAACCTGACTGCTCTCAAAAATTAAGTAAAAAACAGGAAAAATAATCCAGAATCCTTGTCTAGTACCAGATTGATCTTAAAATCTAATCAGTTTGTGCCAGTCACGAGGCCAAACATACCTGAAAGTTTCATCTGAATCCATCCAGTCGTTCTTGAGATATCTTGTCCATGGACAAACAAATAAATAAACAACTGAAAACTTAGCGAAGGTGGAGGTAATAATGATAAAAATGGTTTCAAATTTTGGCACAAAGCCAGTAATTTCAGGAGAGTGGGTAGTTAAAATGATGATGATGATGGTTACATTGACATATTTTATTGCCCCAAACAGATATAATATCTAGAACCATTAAAATATATTTTACCTGTCTCATTATGTGTTTGTTTAAAGCTCGCAAAGCTACTGGATAATGTTGTCTCTGGGCAGCAAGCACGGTACAACAATCTGTATGAAGACTGATCTTACTAGAAGACAGGAAAAAGAGAATTAAAAAAATAGGGTTAATTAGTAAAAAAAATAAGTTGATAACAATGCGATATGTTAATTTTTAAAAAATGGATTTCACTCTTTCACTAAACTTTCAGACATTCTTTCTTTCTTTTACTTATTTCAGTCACTTGACTGCAGCCATGCTGGAGCACCACTTTTAGTCAAACAAATCGACCCAAGGACTTATTCTTTGTAAGCCTAGTACTTATTCTATCGGTCTCTTTTTGCTGAACCACTATGTGACGGGGACGTAAACACACCAACATCGGTTGTCAAACGATGGTGGGGGAACAAACACAGACACAAATAACAAATACATACATGCATTTATATATATCTATATATATATTATATTTTTTCATTTACCAAATCCACTCACAAGGCTTTGGAGTAGGACTGAACCCGGAATCATGTGGTTGGTAAGCAAGCTACTTACCACACAGCCACTCTTGCACCTGTATATATCTCACAGGTGCATGTGTATTTGTGTTTGAGCTTGTCCCCTATCATCATTTCACTACCGTGTTGGTTTGCTTAAGGGTACAACAAAAGAGAGACCGATAATAGTATCAGACTAAAAAAAAAACAAATAGATAAGTACACGGGTTGATTGGTTTGACTAAATTATTCAAGGCACTGCTCCAGCATGGTTGCAGTATAATAACTGAAACAAGTAAAAGATATGTTCCTTAAACCTCACATTGATCTCAACAGATAAACCTAATCTTTTGATTCAATCAATATTATTTTAATTCAGCTTTCTTGAGAGACGTTTGTCATAAGTGTACATTGAGCAGACAGGAATAAACGTGTTCTTACTAATAACTATCCCAGTTTTGTTTCAGACAAGCTTTTAGATAATGTGTCATTCTTTTTTAAAATTTGAGGGAGATTTGGTTACCATTGATAGCAGGTCGAGCAACTACATAGAAGCTCATTCATTTGTTTGTTTCCTGCTTTTTGGTGGGGTGGTGGTGCAGGGGAGAGGAGTTTGTGTCTTGTTGTATTAATGTGTAAAGAATTACCAAGATAGTAAATACTCCAGTTTCCATTTAAGATTAAACGATTTAAACAAGATACAAGTGAACATGGATGTTAAGGATCTTAATTGAAATAACATATTCGTATTGAAATTGTTATGATTTTTGGACAACACTGGATAAGGGAAGAACATATCTGTGTTTTGTGTGCAAGGTTTCTGTGTGTTCCTTTATCATTCTTCTATGTAATTTTTTTTTATTTTTGTGTGTGTGTGTGTAATATGTTGAAACTTCTTGGGAGGTACAAATGTAAATTCGAAGAATGATTTTTGTTGTGTTATTCAGGATAGCACAAGCACATACACAGAATGAAGAAATCGATGTGTGAGAGAGAGAAAGGGAGAGGAGAGTTATGAATTTCTGTTTTAATTTATTAAGGGCTATAAAGTTAGAGATTCATTGATCTAAACAGAAGGACAGAGATATTAATGTATTGCTATCAAATAAATAAAAAAATCCCAGAACAAATAAGAAACAAAACAACCACAAAATCTTTACAAACCCAAAGAACTATTAACAATAAAATCTGCCCAGTTACCTAAGATCAATATTCTCTTTATTTAATATAATCGATATTGATTCCTTTTGACTGTGGAAGATGAGAGTTTTTTGCAGAAGAAAAGCTGTATAGTTATTTGGATCAACCACAATATATTGGTTGGTAATTATCTCATTCCATTTCATTTATTTTCCTTTCATCCATCTGGTGTGGAATGAGAGGTAGCAACTAATCCTGGTTGTTCATTGAAATAAAAAATAAAGAGGAATGAAACTTGATATTTTAGGCAATATTTACAATATTATTTTTTACCACACATAAGAACCTTTCTTTGACTCTGCTGGCATACTCAGCATTACACAAGTGCTGCATTCCTGCAAATTTTGCCATAATATGGAATTCGTTCTCCTCATCATCATCATCGTTTAACGTCCGTTTTCCATGCTGGCATGGGTTGGACGGTTTGACTGGGGACTGGCAAGCCAGGAGGCCACATCAGGCTCCAATCTGATCTGGCAAGGTTTCTCCAGCAGGATGCCCTTCCTAATGCTAACCACTCAGAATGTAGTGGGTGCTTTTTACATGCCACCGGCATAGGAGCCAGTAAGGCGGGCCTAGCAATGATCAAGTTCAGTGCTTTTTACATGCTACCGACACAGGAGCTAGTCAGGGGATACTGGCATCAGTCACGATCAGTTGGTGCTTTTTATGTACCACCATCACTGGAGCCAGTAAAGCGGGCCTGGCAACGAACATGTTCAGATGGTGCTTTTTACATGCCACCGGAACAGGAGCCAATCAGGGAGTACTGGCATCGGTCACGATCGGTTGGTGTTTTGATAGTTTCAAAAAAGTAAAACTATAAACCTTAGTACATTATAAAATATAGTTTAGTTCTATATTTAAGAGATGAGGAATTATTAACATTATTTACATTATTTACATTTGAAGGATTTTTGTCCTCATCTTGTTTGTTGTTAACACGTTTCGGCTGATATACCCTCCAGCCTACGGGCATATGGCGTAGTGGTTAAGAGCGCGGGCTACTAACCCCAAGGTTCCGAGTTCGATTCACGGCAGCGACCTGATTAATAATAGTAATAATAATAATAATAATAATATATTAATAGTAACATCGTTAGGAATGAGAACCCAGGTTCGAAATTTCCCCAAGACACCTGACGAAGGCTGGAGGGTATATCAGCCGAAACGTTGTGCTAACAACAAACAAGATGACGACAAATATCCGTCAAATGTAAATAATGTAAATAATGTTAAAATATAGTTTAACTATAAACTTCTAATGCTGTTATCATTATCATTTAGTGTCCATATTCCATGCTGGTATGGGCTGGACTCCAATGTCTGCTTTGGAAATTTTCTACAGCTGGATGCCTTTCCTAATATCATACACTTTACAGAGTGTAGAGGGTGCTTTTTCTTCCATGGTCTCCACGTAACTCACAAGACAAAATCCTCTGACAGAGTCGGGTGTAGTATTGAGGAAGAAGGTGTTTTGCCAAGTGTTGAGTGGCTAAAGTATGAAAGAAATCATTAAAATTTAAGAATCACTTCAACAGTAATTAAGGTAAAATAAAGATGTTTTCACCTGTATATTCTGGATATATTAAGGATTAGGTCACCGTCATCCAAATTAAGCTCCATAGCTGTACTCAAAGCTGGAATAAGCTCACAAGCGAGAAGTCGCTGTCGGCTGCTGCTAGCATCTACTAAATTCCGTAGACAAGCAGTTAACTATTTATATACAAAAAAAAAAAAAGAAAAAAATACAGGTAAATTATTAAAAATAAACAAAAACGAAACAAATACAACAGATTATCAATATATTTCTTCTATGAAACAATACAAAAAAAATGTAATAGAGAATATAATTGATTCACCTTACTAAAGTATATTACTGGTAGCTATATTATACATGTGGGTGTATACGTATATAGATATAAATCATATACAAAGCTGTGTGATTAAGAAGCTTGCTTTGCCACCATGCAGTTTCAGACAAGCGTCTTCTACTATAACTTTGAACCAACCAAAGCCTTATGAGTGAATCTGGGAGACAGAAACTGAAAGAAGCTGGCGAGGAGTGTGTGTGTGTTTCCACTTTGTTTTGACATTGCATGGCAGCTGTAAATGAGCACCATTGTTATACAGGTGGCATTGTTGGTCTCTAATCATCCATGTAAACGCCTGGCCATGAGGAAATATCTTATTTTGAAACATGTGAGGGTTGGTGACAGGAAGGGCATCCAACTGTAAAAAAAAATCTGCCTTAGCAAACACCATCTCACCCATGCAAGCATGGAAATGTGGACATTAGAATGATGATGCAAGGATGAACTAAATGTAGTCCTATATACCCACCAAAAATCATGGATGGTCATGGCTGGAATGTCTAATCCTAAGCCTACTCACTAAGAACTGACTTGGGGCTGGACAACAATACATAAAATGATTTCTTTCGATCAATCAAAATAAAGCAGACACAAAGCGGATTTTCTATACAGGAAGACTACAAAGCAATGGCCATAGTAAATATACTTATTACAGAATATCAGAGAAAGACTTCACTGTTGCAGATTTCTTTCACTGTGTCATGTTTGCTTTTCAAGTTAACTTTGGTGGATGGATCTTATTTTTCTTTTTTTGTGAGTTATTAATTTTACCGAAACAGCAGAAGTGTGACGATAAAAATCGATCTTGTTATATGCAAGACTGAAGCCATATTTCTATATTTCAATCAATACACACACACAGACACGGCTATATTGATCTTATTGATACATCATCATCATCATTTTATATCCATTTTTCACAGTCAGAATAAATAAAACAAGTCTGATCCATCATAATGTCATGATACATTTAACAGTCCATCATCACATAATACACACAATAGAGAAGACCAACAATCTTTGTTGTTGTTGTAGTAGTAGTAGTAGTAGTAGATATTATGGTTTACTTAAATATATGATGGCTGTCCACTTGTGACCAAGGAAGACCATCACTGACCATTGTCCATGCAATGCCTGTGCATGAAGTTATTGCATCTGTAGTTGGCTTCACCCAGATCACACACACACACACATTATACTGGTGTATATACATAAATATATAAAATATATTTCTTCTGTATCACCACATGCACATCAATAGATTAATCTTTATTAATAAATGGTTACACACACATACACATTAATAAAATGTAATATATTCCACTGGTCGGAGTAAACAGCCACACACACACACACACACACACACACACATGCAAACAGAGATGAGTGCATACATACTTATATATATCATCATCTTCATCATCTTCATTTAACATCCATATTCCATGTTGGCACACACACACACACACACACACACACACACATTAGTAACCAAATTATAATACACTTCACCTGTATTAGTAAATGTCCAAGTTGTTCTTTATTGGCACTGGGTACAGATGGATCCTGAAAATAGCAACATTATTATTGATGAAGCAAAAATCTAGTTATATTGGACAGTTATGTGTTTTTTTTTTCTTTTCGAATTAAAATTAATAACATACACACAAGTATTTACTGAGACAAAAATCAATAAAATGAATTAACTGAATTCTTTAATCTTCTTCAATGCATCTCTGGTTAGAGAAGTACACTTATCAATTATTCCTCAGCCATCACTACACAAAACATGTACGCAAGGTAGGATGCATCAAATGCACACACACATTATAGACAATGCATCTCTCTTATTCACCAACTGTCTCCAAAAACAGATCCAATAACCAAGGTATACTTGGTTACTTCATCTGTTACTGACAAAAGAACCTCCACGTTGTCCCCTGACCAGCTAGAAACTGCTGTCAACTCCCTTAAATAACATTATACCATCTTAATAACGACACACAAAACAAAGTAGTGTAAGATGTACAAAATGTTGGGATGGCCACAAGTAGAATGCTTTTGATATAAATTGTGCTCAGCCAAAGCTGACCTGGGGTTAAACATCAGCAGCTGATACAATGACTGGTGTTGCTCCTTCTCCACCTTAACCCTATGGCAGCATTTTCTTTTCTTCATTCCTGGTTCCCACTGAGGATAACTACCAAGCACTACCAATTCCTTTTTCCTACAAGCAGTGATTCCCAACCATTTTTTGCCTATATACCCCTTTGATTCCATTTTACTCTACTGGACCTCAATAGCCATTTGATGTTTAAAAAAATGCTATCATCATCATTTAACGTCCTCTATGCTAGCATGGGTGGATGGTTCCACAAGAGCCGTCCAGGCTGAAGTCTGCGCCAGACTTCTGTGACTGTTTTGGCAAGATTTTTACAGCTGGGTGCCCTTCCTGACACCAACCACTCAGCAGAGTGGATTTAGTGCTTTTTACGTGGCACAAACACAGGTGAGGTGAGTAGTGTTTTTTATGTAGGACAAGCACAAGCGAGGTCAGTTTTGGCATGGTTTTTACAGCTGGATGCCCTTCTGAACACCAACCACTTTACAGTGTGGACAGGTTATGCCAGCTTGCAATACAGAGATCAAACCTTTAACAGGCCAATGAAGTAGTGGTGGTGACTTAATACGTAATATTTATATTACTCAAGGTCTGGTGGAAGCTTTTCCCCCTTCTATTTCCTCTTACTAACTATGGTTGAATTCACTTCATTCTATAGTAACTGTGAAACAATCAATACTTAATAACATGTACAAACAATGTACTTAGAGTAACAAAGCTGATTTACCCGATACTATGGTGATAATAAAATCCAATTGTCAACTATAGACAGTACTATTGATTAAATAGATATTGTACTATCATGTTTGACACCAAACATCACTTCCTATGACAATTTTATTGTGAAGTTTCAATGAAGGTATTTTGTTTTATTTTATCTTTAAAAAAAAAATTATTTTCACGAATTGTATACAAGTCTGCATGAAAGAGGCTTAGGTATAGTTGTATGGTCAACAAGTTTGCTTTCCAACCATGTGGTTGTAGGTTCAGTCCCATGGGTCACCATGGGTCAGTACTTTCTATTATAGACTTGGACTGACTAAAGTATTCTGAATGGATTTGATAAATGGAAACTGAAAGAAGCCTGCTGTATGTATGCAAACATATACGTGTGTGAATGTGAGTATTTCCTTGTCTTGATATTGTATGATAGCTGTAAACAGGTGATGCTGCCATACAAGTGGTGTCATTTGTTTCCAGTGTTCTGTGAAAACATGTCTGGCTATGGGGAAAATATTACCTTGCCAGGAAACAAGTGAGAGTTGGCAACAAGGAGGGCATCTCATAGAAAATCTACTTTAAAAAACTCTAACCCATGCTAGCATGAAAAATGGATGTTAAAACGATTATGATGAACTATGAAGTTTAACTTTAATTTCTATAGTGTTAATCAAATAAGTGATATATCTTCTCTCTTTGCCAGCTGATATTACTATATATCTCTGCTAAAGCAGGACACTCTCTATCGTACCTCTCATCACCTGACATAAAAGCCGCTTCCCTCAATTCTTCTCCCTGCCTTAGTTGAAGGGACTTGTCTTGCAAGTTACTTGGTGACCTCATTAGTGCAAGTGATATATAAAAAAATCAACCAGCATATTCTGTAAAGTGCTTTGCTGTTAGGAAGGGCATCCAGCTGTTACAACCTCATCAGAACAGACGCTAGAGCTTGGCACAGCCCTCCAGCTTACCAGCGCCTGTTGAGCCATCCGACCCATATCAGTACGGAAAATGGACATTAGATAGTTTTAATAATATTCCTCTGGCTAGGAATCCAGTCTATCACATGTACTTTCTCCGATGTCTTCCAATTCTTCCAATGGTTAGGTAAACTGGGGTATGAAGAATAGAGTTCCTACCCAGAGACAACACTTCAAACCTCCTGAGTGGATATGAAGAGAAGAACCATAAATTCACAGACTAATAATATTTAATGATTCACATCTACAAGCAAGATATAGTAGAGAGAGAAAAAGGCAAATGCTGTCTTGGTTAACCCTTCTGTTACTATATACCTGTTGCAATATACTGCTTTTATTTCAATTAATTTTGAAATTAATGAAGACTTCATTAAAACAACTGACATAATTATGCAAATACTTGGAATTGATATGATATTTTGATGGAAGGGTTTAACTCAAAGCTCTTTAAAATAGGAAATCTGTAGCATAGGACCAGGGATGGTCTCAGACAGTCTGGAATCAAAAGGGTTAAGAACTTTGTTTTGCAAGTGGGTTTTAGTTTCAATTCCACTGAACAGCATCTTGGTTAAGCATATTCTATTGTAGCCTCAGTTTGTCCAGTACCTTGTGAGTAGAATTTAGTAAATGAAAACTATGCAGAAGCCTCTATATACACACACATACCTTTTGATCAAAGTATATTACCAGTGCTTTGTGAATGAAATCTTTCACCATCTTCATCATCCAAATCATTTTACATCTGCTTTCCACATTGCATAGGTTTGTGAGTCATCATGAGCCATGTCAGTTCTTATATGGAGTTACTGGGCTCTCAGTTGCACTGGAGGTCCACAACTTGCTCTATTTTGACATGGGGTCTATGGTGGCTGGATGTCTTTCCTGTCACCAACCTCTTTACAGATAGAGTATACTGGTGGCATCAGCACTACAGAGTTGTCATGTCCTCAGCAAGCTCTTGTGATATGTTCTGCATTGAGTTAGACACTCTTTTTTCACTCTTGTAGTAAACAAGTGATTAAGCCTGTTGTTCCAATTAATGACTATTGTTCACAAATTACAATCTATATATATAAAAATGAGAATGTGTGTCTGTCTGTCTGTGTGAATCCCTAAAACTCGAGAACTACGCAACCAATTTCATTCAAATTTTACACATGCCTTACTTAGGGTTCCAGTTGTGTTTTAGTCAAAAAAAATTATTAACTTCTTGCAGAGTTCGAGCACACGGCAACATAATATCTCCTCCACTATTTAAGTATTACGTGTCAAAAGTGAAACAAAAACACTCATGTCAAATACTTTCACTTTAAAAATGAAACTATTCCACTAACTGAAACAATCACATTTCGATACTGTAGTGACAGATACTTTCACAGAGAGAGAAAGAGAGAAACAGAAAGAGAGAGAGAGAGAGAGAGAGAGAGAGAGAAAGAGAGAAAGAGAGAGAGAGAGAGAGAGAGAGAGAGAGAGAGAGAGAGAGAGAGAGAGAGAAGAGAGAGAGAGAGAGAGAGAGAGAGAGAAAGAGAGATGTATATGTATACATATACATGTATATGTACACCATTTCGATACTGTAATGACAGATACTTTCAGAGAGAGAGAGAGAGAGAAAGAGAGAAAGAGACAGAGAAAGAGAGAGAGAGAAAGAGAGAGAAAGAGAGAGAAAGAGAGAGAGAGAGAGAGAGAAAGAGAGAGAAAGAGAAAGAGAGAGAGAGAGAGAGAGATGTATATGTATACATATAGATGTACACGTATATGTATATATATATATAGATCTATACATACATGTATATGTATACATATGTGTAGATGTATATATATATATATATAGATGTACATGTAACATGTACACATATATACATATATACATGCATACAGATATCTATACATATATACACCCATCACACACACATACACATGCACACAAACACACACATTAGTCATTTGTTTTCTTATCCAAAACTACGTCAAAAGTACTGAATGGATCTTTATGAAATTTGGAAATTATATTCTTTGCATAATGGCCATAACTCCCATGAAAATTCATATATTTTTGATGTTGATGAAATTTTAACCCGAACATAACAGATGAGCATTATTTAGAAAATGATGTCACAAGTTATCGAGGCTACCATTCTTTCTGAATGTGCAAAAAGGGATGACGTCTTTATTCCAAGAATTCCTCTTACTCCATCAGGAGCAGACATTCCTTTTACATTCAGAAGACTACAATTCCCCCTTCGTGTGACTTTTGCCATGTCCATAAACAAATATCAGGGTCAAACACTGTCTGTAGCTGGTCTTCTCTTGGAAGAGCTCTGCTTCTCACATGGACAACTGTATGTTGGCTGCTCAAGAGTGAGCAGCAACAAAAAACCTATTTGTATATGCTCCACATGGGAAAACAAGGAACATAGTTTACAATGAGGTGTTATAATCACAACAGCAAGAAAGTATGTACATGATCACCTTCTTTTACGAAACTTCATTGACTTTCATATATTTATATTGATATACATATATATACGTGTGTTTGGGTGCATGTGTGTATATACATCTCTATATATAAAGATGATGCGTAGTCTAGACGGCGTTTTTAGATTTCATTATTCTCTTTAACCCGGGCAACGCCGGGTATTTCTGCTAGTATAAAATAAATGAAGAGTTAGTGATTAGCGTCAAACTCTTCATTAAAAGCAGATGAGAAACAAATAAACTCTTGGATAGGATGCCAGTTATCACCAGTGTATTCATGCATAATTTAGCAGCTAGGTGAGAAGTGAGCTGTTAAATTCAGTGTAATTCTATACAGACATTGAAATGTCTGGAGTGAGTTTGAACTTAAGATCTCTGAATTGACAGTCCAAAATCATATTCATCTGGCAAAATGGTTTCTCCCTAATTTTAATAGAAACTTTAACATTTATGCCCTTCCCTAATGCATTAATACCACAAACAAAGCAAAATGGCTTCAATTCATAATTGAAACCAGGCTGAAGACATAGTTTGTCAAGAACAAACTTCCTGTTGTATGGTTCTCACCAATTATTGATTATTGGACCAGTTAATTATAAGCAAGTTTCTTGTAATCAAGTGGTCATTTTACTTTCTAGAACATTTACTGTCACAATACACCTGTGTGATCATATATAATTGTATTATCAGTACATACCATACTTACAGTCAGGTTGATAGACTGCAACAAAGAAGTAAGTAACTCTATACATTCTCTGTGCACAAGTTCTTTCATAATGCTGCTGTTACCAGACAGAAGCTTAAGAGTTCCAACACAATATGTCAGAGCTTCAGAACAGGACACTGGATCTGATATAGGAACCACCTGCAGCAGCTGAGCTGAAATAAGAAACAACATTAATTACAATACATTATAATGATTTGTGGGGTGTAAATGTAAACAGTAGACACATCACAGCGTTTAAATTTTGTTAATCTACTTTCATCATTATCATCATCATCGTTATTGTTTTAATGTCCACTTATTCATGTTTATATGGGTCAGACGGAATTTATTGAGGTAGATTTTTTTACAACTGGGTGCCTTTCCTGTTTCCAACACTAACTTGATTCCAAGCCAGGAAATATTTTCCCATGGCTGGACATGGTATTCATGGAAGACTGGAAATGAGCAACATTGCTTGTAATATGTTGTCAAGAATGTGATGTCAAGAAAAGGAAACACACACATACGAATCTATATACAATGGGCTTCTTTTAGTTTCCATCTACCATATTCACTCACAAGGCTTTAGATGGCCTAGATATTTAGTGGAAGACACTTTTCCAAGGTGCTGTAGCGTGGGACTGAACCTAAAACCACAAGGTTGGAAAGCATGCTTCTTTACCACACAGCCATACCTGCATCTGGGTTCAAATTTCACAATCACCAGTATCAACTCTGCATTTTTTCCCCTACATAGCAGTTATACACTGGGGTTGATCCAGCCTACTATAACCTTCCCTATCACAAGTAGCCTTCATATGTTATATATACAGTTACTGCACACTGGTAGTTACCAATAGTTGCTATAGAAACCATGTCAAAAATAAAATGCACGAGCAAGACATGTTCCTCCAACCCAAAGTCTAAGAGTCCAGTTATTCCACATAAGAATTAATCAGCACCATGATGATCCCTCACCAGCCTAAGTGCACAAATGAAATGACAACCACAAAGTTCTTGGTGTAGAACTGTTAATCAGGTGACATAACAAATGTCAGAGGTGGTTGCAGTGAAAGTTTAGTAGCAAGAGTGAGGAAGAGGTGGGAGTAATCCAAAGAGACATTACATCTGTTTGCAACAAAAAGGCTTCTCTTTTTTATGTTGAAGACAAACTGTGCAAGATATGTAAAAGAAGAGTGATTTTATATGATAGTGGGAGATCAATACTAAATTGGGAGGACCTATGGAGTGTGATGAGAAACAAGTGATGCATGAGTTGGTCAATGTACCATATTAGCTTATATGGAGCACAAACTAAATAGAGTGTGGCTAAGAGCTAAGAGTGTGCCTAAAAGCTAATTGTGAGGCGAAGAGCTAAAAGTGTGGTTACGTATTTAAAGGCATAAAGGGAGACATAAAGGCACTTGATGTGAATGGATGGTGAATAATGGATGGGAAAAGTGGTAGATGCTGAAAGAGGAAGACTGAGAATGACCTGGGAAATACAAGTAGCAAGGTCAAATCTTAGGTTACGGTGCATTGTCGATGGAATGACAAAAGACTATAAGGAATAGCAGTATGACATGCAGCAGATCTATCCAACCCAAGTGAGCATGTGGTGGAGGTATGTGGCTTAGAAGTCAAGGTGTCAGACTTATGATTGTAAGAGTGTGGTTAAATGTTGCGTTCTTGAGCAAAACTCTTCATTTTACGTTGCTCTAGTCCACACAGCAGGCAAAAATGAGTATTCCTGAGATGGACAGGCATTCCATCTAGTGGGAATATATGCACCACAGAAATTGGGAAACCAGCTTCATGAGTCTATACAACTCAGGAAGAATTTTTATCCTTATATTTTTAAGCAAGCATGGGAAACACATTAGAATTATGATGACGACAATAATGATACAATACATGAACAATGAGTTAACAGAAACAGCTGGGAATTTATAGTGTTGTAGCTTTGTAAAAAAAAACAGGAAAAATCTATAATCATATCATTAACATATAACTTTCAAGATTAATTTGTTTGATAATTTTTCCTTCATTATCTTTAATGTAGTCTTCAAAAAGGTGGGGGGGGGGGGAATGTTTCAAGGAGTTGTTCACACTAAATATACTTGTCCTGTATGATATTTAAATATCAGAAATAATACATTTCTAAATCTCTCAGAGAGACTTAAGCATTAGTGATGCGATAAAATAGTTGTATACTGTCGACTTAACATGACAGTCCCAATAAGGGAATACTACTACTGCTATTTAGCCCTAGGAAGCTGGACCGCTTCCTGTTGGCCTTGACACATTTCCTGTGTCCTTATGTTTGCGAGGGGGAGACAAACTCCTCCACCCAGCCATACAACTACTTTATTTAAATATCATTTATCTGAAATAGCTAGTGCTGCTTTTTCAATATGCCATAACAAATACCTTTGTAATTCAATGATCTATTTTATATATACATTTAGGTGTTTTATTATATACAAGCATTGATTTTATTTTCCTGATTAAGCACATTTTTCATAAAGGATGTGTATAATTGATTGAATTGATTTTTATCAGCTTCAAAAACAAGAAACGCAACACTGTTCCTAGAGAGACAAGATGATATTACTGCAATGAATTTAGGCAAATCTTCTAGTGATTTTACCCATACTCTTCTTTTAATACGTAGAAATATTAAAATTTTTCTTTACAAAATTTTTGTATATTACTTTCTCTTGTATTATCATTATAATGTTTACTTTTTCATGCTTGTATGGATGAAATGAGAGCATGGTGCAGAGGCTTCTACAGTCAAATGGTCTTCCTGTTACTAACCTCCATATTTCCAAGTGAGTTAATATCCAACAACAAACAGCCCAGACATTTATGCGGAGAACTGGAAACAAACACCATACGAACAAGCCTTTTGTTTACAAAGATTGTGCAACATGTCAAGACATGCTATCATGGTGGACTGTAAGTAAATGACACAGTCAGCAAAAACACACCATGAAAATGAGGGAAATACCAACTCACCCAGACATACATACATACATACATACATACATACATACATATATATACACCAGCTTAGTTATGATGAAGTTATTTTACTAACTTCATTAGTTTCAAAATTAATTGAAGTAAAGACAGTGTTTTTTAATAGAAATATGGTGACACAAGGGTTTACCTGTCTGTTGGTCTATAATGGTATATAATGGTTAAGGCCAATAGACCATCTCACTTCAGACTATTACTATATTAGACTAACAATGAAATAATTATGACTATAATTCATAAAATAATTACAAAATACTAACAATATTAATCATTAAATTTTGTGTTTAAAAACAGCATAAGGAGTTTAATCTCTATTAGTAATATATTTAAACTATTGAGGAAGAATGATGAAAAATGAAGAAATTTAAATAATACCGAGGATGTGTCCTTTCAAAAATAAGGGGTCATTCTGTTCATTGCGGCTGACTTTGAAAACCAATTTACAGGTGCTAAGGAGATTCTTGCCTGTCACTCGAAACTAGAAAAAATGTAAAAATGAAGAAATATTAAAGAAGATAAATTTCATATTTTCTGTGAATAATAATGATAATAATAATAAGATTAATAATAAAGTAGACGTGATACCAATAGTAATTGGTACACTTGGAAGTACCAGCACTCAACCACCAACATAACTGAAAAAGATTGGTACAAATGTAAAGATAGAACACCTACAAAATCAACATTGCTTGTGCATGAATTCTTTGCAGGGTTCTTGAAACATGACCAGTAAACAAGTGTCACCTTAGTCTGCAGCTGACACTTTTCATAATACCCAGCAAAATAAGCTATGAGTTTTCATATAATAAACACTTTTTTCTGCACAATAGGGGTAGTTTATCCTGTTCAGGCTATATTATTAGCATTATCCTGCGTTTAAGAATTAAAAAAAATCACTTTAACATTCTAAGACATCTCAATGCTTCTAAAGCAAACTTCGTTTGTTTACTCTTTTACTTGTTTCAGTCTTTTGACTGTGGCCATGCTGGAGCACCGCCTTTAGTCGAGCACTTTCATCGTAATTTGAATTGAATAATAATAATAATTAATTCTTTTATTGGCCACAATAATTAACTAGCTCCCTCCTTCTAAAACAATTGCTGGCTTTGTGCCAAAATTTGAAACTACTATTATTATCATTATATTATTATTAATGCAACATGAACCTCAGCAGAATTTGAACACAGAGCTAGGAGTCAGAAGAAATACCAGTCAGCATTTTGTCTGATGTGATCATAATAATAATAATAATAATTCTACTATAGACACAAAACCCAAAATTTAATTTAACTCTTCAAGGTGGTGACCTAACATGGCTGCAGTTCAATGTTTGAAACAATTAAAAGATCAAAGATATTTCAGGTTAAGAAATTATTTAATCAGTGATGTCTACTTCTGTAAACATCGTCATCATCAGGAAAAAAAAAAAAAAAAAAAAAAAGAGAAGGTAAATGCATAAAATTACAAAAATATGACTTTACTAAAGATTTGAAGAAACATAACCAGACAGATTCATCTTCATGAATTTTCATTATGCTTCCAGAAATATTCAGAAAATTCAAAAAACTTTAGAAGTGTTGAAACTTACGGCTAATATAATTTCTGCCATAGAAAGCAACACATCTGCACTATCAAAATCCAATAACTTAAACACAGCTTTTAAGATGGTTGAACGTTGTTTGTAGTTTCTGCCAAACAAATTTTCCTTCTCCAGTAAATTATATAAACTTTCAGCTGTGGAGCATATTTGGTCCGCAGCTTTTTCTGCGTAAAAAAACAACAATGGATAAAAGATGAAATATAAGTAGGAGAGAATAATTAAGATTATGAGTAAATTAATATTGTATTAATTAATTAACATTTAAACTACACTCAAGTAGAAATCAAACATCATTATCTCATTAACATTTAATTATACTCATGAAGACAAAAAAAATCACTATCACATTTGTAAGAGGAATACAGGTTATTATGCCCACCTGCCTGCTTGCTTGCCTATCATCATCTTTGTTTTTATGTGTAATTATATATAAAACATGAATTATATATAAAACACTATTATTATTATTATTATTATTATTTTAAATACCTACTTTCTTTGTGGTAAAATAAATTATCTAGTAATGGATTGATATTCTGGTCAAAGAAACTGGACTCTTCAGAAGTTTCTTCATTGATTTCTGCAAAATGATAAAAATAAATAATGCCAGCAATTGATAAATTTACTGAGAGGTTAAAATTATTAAAAAAAATTAAAATCTTTTAAATACATTTTCTCTGGCACACCATGGCTTACAAGGATGAAGGTTCCAGTTAATATGATTAACAGAACAACCTGCTCATGAAATTAATGTGCAACTGGCTGAACACTCCACAAACACATGTACCCTTGATGCAGTTCTCAGGGAGATTCAGTGCGGCACAGAATGTGACAAGACTGGCCCTTTGAAATACAGGTACAATTCATTTTTGTCAGCTGAATGAACTGGAGCAACATGGAAATAAAGTGTCTTGCTCAAGAGCACAATGCACTGCTGGGAATCAGACTCACAACTTTACAATCACGAGCCAAGCACCCTAACCAGTAAGCCCTGTACCTTCACCATTCACACACTGATCAGGAAAACAAAGCAAACAGAAAAAACAACAATAATGACTATAGTGGGAATGGTGGTGGTGGTGGGGGTGGGGGTAAAAAACAGATTACTACTTACTGTCAGTATTTACAAGATGTTGTTTAGAACCATCTTGGTTGATATGTTCACCTTCATTAACAACACTGTAATGACAAGCAATTGATATAAATCAATGAATCAGATGTAAAATTATCAAGCAGAATTACTACAACACTTTCTCACATTTATAGCCATGCATTCTTCTATTTCATGGGGAATTGGAAAATTTGTGCTTTGTATTTAATTGGTTTCATTTTTATGTCTGCTTTTCCCATGCTGTGAAAAAGAGATAACAATTAGCTCACTGTCTAATATTCTTTTAATTTTGTTGTGTCTGAGGAGAGTCATTCTGTTTTAATGCCTTACTAATTAATACATTCACCAGTTCAATTTCTACTCATTTACTTTTTTTTTTCTAAAATTTTCATTGCTTCCTGCAACCTCTTCAATAGTTGATGACTGTCTGTTATTGGAGCTACGCTCTTTTGGCAAATATAGGAGATAATTCTAGACATGCTTTGGTTTTATTAGACTTCATTAGCAAAGCATAGATATCACTGTACTTACTGAAGTAGTGATGAGAGAATCTATGCAGATGTACAATATTTTGCTAGAGAAGGCATGAAAATTAGAATAACTAAAAGTATATAATTAAACAGACAACTGAGGTTAATTACACAGAGTATACTCTGTAAAGTGGTTGGAATCCAGCTGTAAAAGCCAGGCCAAAACATATAGTGGAGCTTAGTGCAGTCTTCTGGTTTACCAGCTCCTGTCAAACTATTCAACCCATGCCAGCATAAAAGATGAACATTAAATGATGATGATGCCATCTGCATTTAAAACAATAGTTAACTTAGTGCTAACATATTTAATGTAGCATCTATGAAAACCCTCATTAGAAATACTTGTGTGGTGAAGGAAAGACAACTGTTAAGGCAAGACACTGACTGAATGTGCACAATATGGTTACTTGATCTTTAGCTTTTCACTACTACTACCATCACCACCACCACCACTTTTGCTTTTCCATGCTGGCATATGTTGGAAAGGTTTACTGGAGACAGTGTTCTGTGGCTGCATACCCTTTCTATTGCTGACCCTTTAAGTCACATGACACACAGGGATGCATTGTATCTAAAACCAGGATACATACAGCAAGTTTTTATTTATTCTTTTAACCTTTTACTTGTTTCAGTCATTAGACTAAGGTCATGCTGGAGCACTGCCTTGAAAAATTTGTAGTTGAATGAATCGATCCTAGCACTTATTCTATTGGTCTCGTTTGCTGAACTACTAAGTTATAGGGATGTAAACGCAACAACACTGGTTGTTAAGCAGTGGTGGGGGACAAACAGAAACACAAAGACAAACACACACACACACACACTTCTATAAATGATGGGCTTCTTTCAGTTTCCATCTATCAAATCTACTCAAGAGGATTTGGTCACCTGAGGCTATAGCAAAAGACATTTGCCCAAGGTGTCACACTGTGGGACTGAACCTAGAATTATGTGGATGGGAAGCAAGCATCTTACCACACATCCACCTATTTTTAAAATTTTCATTTCATTTCTTTTGTTTGCCCTTACATCACTTCGTTCACAACATGAAAAACAGTAAGTGAGAGTGAGAGAGGGATAGAGAAAGAGAGGAGGGAGAGAGAGGGGAGAGAGAGAGGAGGGAGAGAGAGGGGAGAGAGAGAGAGGGGAGGGAGAGAGAGGGGAGAGAGAGGGGAGAGAGAGGGGGGGAGGGAGAGAGGAGGGAGAGAGGACTTTCAACTTACTGTTCAGAAGTTGTTCTCTTGGAGGCTCGTGTTTTGTCTCTTTCATCTCTCGTTTCCTTGTTTCTTTTCAGTTTTTCTGAAGATTGTAAAGAATTATGAAAGACAACTTGGTTGGTCAAATTAAAAACACACATTTTTATCATAAACGAAGTATAATCATATAATATTTAATGAAAAAATGTATAAAAATAAAACAAAGTTACATCATAATATATAGTATATCATATATGTTTGGAATATTCTTTTATTTGTTTCAATCATTTGTCTGTGGCCATGCTGGAGCACCACCTCTAGTCAAACAAATCGATCCCAGGAGTTATTCTTTGTAAGCCTAGTACTTATCCTATCAGTCTCTTTTTGCCGAACTGGTAAGTTATGGGGATGTAAGCACACCAACATCAGTTGTCAAGCGATGCTGGGAGGACAAACACAGACACACACACACACACATATATATATATGTATATATATATATATATATATATGTATATATATGTGTGTGTGTGTGTGTGTGTGTGTGTGTGTGTGTGTGTGTGTGTGTGTGTGTGTGTTGTCTGTCTCTCTCTATATATATATATAAAATAAAGATGTGAATATATAAATAAAATATAAATTGTATAATCAGCAGATGTTGAGAAAAATGAAAAAAAATGTACAGAATATAAATATGTAAAAAAAAAACCAGTTTTCTCTCTCAAGTCAGTTTGACTCAGTAGTATGTGCCATAGTTTTGTTGTTTTAGGTGTCTGTCTAGTCAAAAACAGGCAGATATCCCTCCAGCCTTCTCATCCTTGACTCAGTAAAATATCCAGGTTGTGAGAGCTGGAGGGAAAGGGTGATGCTGCACCAGTACCTGGCTGGTATTCATTTCAGGTGAGTAGACTAATGTGAAATAGAGTGCCTTGCTCAAAGACACAGTGCACTACCCAGCCCAGGAACGCAATATAGTAAATAGGTAAACAGTATCATCATCATCATCATCATCATCAAATACATATATATGTATGTATACAGACATACACACAGAGTAGATTCTCCCATTGGTTTTTATGAACAAGGGTCTAACAACCATTACTATAACTGTTAGACTACCAAACAGATGATTTATTTTCTATGGTGAAGACTTGTGTAATACCAGCCACACACTTTGGAAATGTTGATAACAGACAGTGGGAGCAAATGCTTGATGTAATTTCAATGAGCAACATACTACAGGCTTTTCTATGAAAGTTTCTCATCTCCTGGGTTAGCTACCTTTAGAGTCCAACATACCTTGGTAGGCTAAATGTGCACCTGAGCACTAAACTAGAAATTTCTGCACACACACACACACACACACACACACACACACACACACACACATAACTGGATGAATGTTGACTCTTCTGAGTTCATTTGTCTCTTGACATGTCTTGCTTTCCATCCCACAGGGTGTCCAAAAAACCAGTCCACTCACCAGGCTGGCTTGGCAGTGTTGCTGGTTTAGTCACATCAACCCCAGTGCGTAACTGGTACTTAATTTATCGACCTCGGAAGGATGAAAGGCAAAGTCGACCTCGGCGGAATTTGAACTCAGAACGTAGTGGCAGACGAAATGCCGCTAAGGATTTTGCTCGGCGTGTTAACGTTTCTGCCAGCTAGCCACCTTGAAACATTTCTTATTTCTTTATTGCCCACAAGGGGCTAAACACACAGCTGAAACATGTACCAAAAATATTTTTTTCTCTCTTATTAAAAGCAAGGAAAACTTTGTAAATATGTCTTAGTAATAACAAAGCGGCAGAAAAAAAAAAAGCAACAACTAGAAAAAGAAGCAATAAGCAATATTCGACAAATATAATTAGAATTTCTAACCTGATCCTTCAGAGCCTGGCTGGACTAGTTTAGTGTGAGGACGGATATTTTTGTGACCGGAATGTTTACATTCTTCAGGAGGTGGTTTTGGAGGTAAGAATTTTGGTTCTGATTCGGCGTTTAAAGCAGGAGGCTGTAATTATATTTACCTTAAAGTGTTAGACTTCAAACAATCAAATAAGAGGACCATCATCATCATCATCATTTTATGTTCACTTTTCCATGGGTTGGACGAAGTTTGTTGAGGCTGATTTTCTATGGTTGGATGCCCTTCCTGTCACCTGCCCTCACCTGTTCCCCAAATACTAGAAATGACTGGCACTGTCTCTTTGACAGTGACACTCATTTACAATTATCACATGATGTCAAGATAAGGTTGCACACGCACGTGCACGCGCGCGCACACACACACACACACACACACACACACACACACACACACACACACACACACACATTGTGAGTGATCGCTAGTGCAACACCCTAACCACCAGACCATGTGCCTTCACTCTATATGACATGCTTCTTTCAGTTTCCATTTATCAAATCCCAAATCCACTCACAAGGCTTTGGTTGGTCAGGGGCTATAGTAGAAGCCACTTGCCCAAGGTGTCACAAAGTGGGACTGAACCCAAAACCATGTGGTTAAGAAGCAAACTTCTTGACTACACAGCCATGCCTGAACCACTAAAAAAAAAAAAAAATATTCTCAATGATTAACAAAAATAACAAATGACTAAAATATTGACAATTTGAATCTCATCACTCACACTATGTGACAAAAATCCTTTTTAACAGCCATAACATTTTTTTCATTGTTCAGTCAAATGACTCAATGATTTTTGCACATAATCTCCCTAAATCACAGAGGTCAATACCATTAACCTTTTAAGACCCAGATTAATCTATCAAATGTAATGCTTATTTATTCCATGTAGCTTTGAGATTTTTATGATGCAATTGCTTATTTTTAGAAGTATACTGAGAGAAAGGTGCAAGAGGCTGGATCTGACTGGTTTTGAACATAAAACAAGTAGAATATTTAGACTGGATATGACCAGTTTGAATGCTGAAGGGTTAAGAGTTCTACTACAGCTGTGTAAGTTGATCAAAAGTGACCAACTTAACATACAAGTGAGTAACCTAAAATATAAGCCGACACATACCATACCAAAGGGAATCTTGAGCTTTAAGAAGTGACACAAATTTGTGGTATTATAACTCAAGACACTATAATCTCTTTGTCAAGCAATGAATTAAATCTCGAGATAAAATTATAAATCACTCACTGAAAAGCAAGAGTGAATTTTCAAAATGAAAGCATAAAATAAATATCTTAAGAATGTTAATGAGACAAAAGTCAAACAGACAGTACACCAATAATCACTATATAAAGAAGTTTATGACCTACAAGATCTAATTAAAAAAAAAAGAAAAAAGTATACCACAGAAGGAAAAGCATATAAGTTTCTGTGAAAAATAATGTTGGAAAGTTTCAGTGTCCAGTTCACCTGAAAACTACATTTATTTATAAACTTAGAGTAGTAAAATTCAAATTTACGATCAAAGTAAGCAAACAAAGTTTGTTCTTTTTTAGAAGCGTTGATATGTATTGTAAGAACAGAAATAAATTTATTTCTCAAACGCGTGATAATGCTATAAATAGCGAGATCAGGATAAATTATCCATTTATTGCAGAAGAATACGCTACTGGCCAGCCATGAGACTCGAACTCACATCTCTGTGATTACGCGTCAAGTGTTTTACCATAAATGACATGTCGAATTTTTTATAAAACTTGAAATAAGTATATATATATATGTGTATGTATATATATATATATATATATATATATATATATATATATATATATATATATATATATATACATATATATATATATATATATACATATATATACATACACAAGTGCCCTGAGAGAAAAGTTGGACTTAAGAAGCATCAGATGTGGTGTGCAAGAGAGACGACTGCGCTGGTATGGTCAGGTGTTGCAAATGGATGAGGACAGCTGTGTGAAAAAGTGTCACACCCTAGCAGTTGAGGGAACCTGTGGAAGAGGTAGACCCAGGAAGACCTGGGATGAGGTGGTGAAGCATGACCTTCGAACATTGGGCCTTAGCGAGGCAATGACCGTGACCTTTGGAGATATGCTGTGCTTGAGAAGACCCAGCAAGCCAAGTGAGACCATAACTGTGGTCTATGCCAGTGTTGTATAACCAGCCCATTTAAGAGTACCCTTCAATCATTGGACAATAAACTACGCTTGTGAAGACCTGTTGAGGCAAGTGAAATCACTGCCGTGGCCAATGACAGTATCACCTGATTGGCACCCGTGCCAGTGGAACGTTAAAAGTACCATTTGAGCATGATCGTTGCCAGGGCTGCTGACTGGCTCTCATGTTGGTGGCACGTAAAAAAAAAGCACCATTCGAGTGTGGTCGTTGCCAGTGCCGCTGGACTGGCTCCTGTGCAGGTGGCATGTAAAAAGCACCATTTGAGCGTGGCTGTTGCCAGTAACGCCTGACTTTCTCTTGTGCTGGTGGCACATAAAAGCACCCACTACACTCTTGGAGTGGTTGGCGTTAGGAAGGGCATCCAGCTGTAGAAACTCTGCCAGATCAGATTGGAGTCTGGTGTAGCCATCTGGTTCGCCAGTCCCCAGTCAAATCGTCCAACCCATGCTAGCATGGAAAACGGACGTTAAATGATGATGATGATGACTAATCACACACACACACACACACACACATTATTCTAATACCATAATATTGAATATTTATTTTGAACAATCTATATGTAGCTGCTGGTCAAGTACTGGTGTCGATATAATGAACTATTTCACTCATCAGAAATTTATAACCTAAGTTATAAATCAATAGGTATATCATTATCATAACTTTAACGACTGCTTTTCCAGGCTTGCATGCATCAGACAGAATTTGTTGAGGCAGATTTTCAATGGGTGGATGCTCTTCTTGTCACCAACCCTCATCTATATTCAAGCAAAGTGATATTTACCTGTGGCCAGACATGTTACTCATGGAAGACTGGAAACAAAGGGCACCACTTGTGTGATGGTGACACCTCTTTACAACTATCAAGATTCTAGACAAGGAGATATACAAACACCCCCCCCCCCCCCCCCCCCACACACATATATATACATATACATATATATATATATATATACGACAAGCTTCTTTCAGTTTCTGTCTACCAAATCCACTCACAAGGCTTTGGTTGGCCCGAAGCTATAGTAGAAGACACTTGCCCAAGGTGCCACGCAGTAGGCATGAACCTGGAACCATGTGGTTGGTAAGCAAGCTACTTACCACACAGCCACTCCTGCACATATATACATTTACACACATATATACATATACACACACACACACACACACACACACACACACATATATTAGACAACTCCCTTCCACTCTTTTGTTTATAAATCAGATATTTCTACCTAGGGACCTTGTTTAATTTACTCAACATCACCACCATCATCATCACCATCATTCAACACCTGTTTTCCATAGCATAGGTTGGATGGTTTGACAGATGCCACTGAACCAGGGAACGGCATCAAGCTCCAACATTTGCTTCAGATTGTTTCCCACAGTTGGGTGCCCTTCTTAACACTAACCACTTCACAGAGTATACTGGGTACTTTTTAGATGGCACCAGCAACCTGAGTTCCCCAAGTAACTCTGAAGACAAGACACCCTCAAATGAGGGGTGGGGTGTAGTATTGAGGGATGTGGCTTTATCATTGTTTAATTAAGAAACTGATCAGTTCAATTGAATAAATTATTTATTGTTGATATAAAATAAATAAAAAAACCCAAACAACTTGTGTTATTTTCTGGCAATGCAAGAATAAACATTTAAATAATAATTTGTTGTTGTTTTACTTACATTGTTGATGGGAGAGAGTCTGGTTCCAGAGACTGGCCGAGATTCCCAGCCTTCAAAATGACGGGAGCCGATACTTAAAAAGACAATATAAATAATAAATTACATTAATACTAATTAACAAAATATTACTGGAAGAAAAGAAAGAAAGAAAGAAGCATTAAAAGAATAAAAGACCAAATTATTGAGACCCCCACCTCCCATGGCTATCTTACCAAGGAAACAAAAAAGAAAAAAGAGGTGTATTAAGCAACAGAAGATGGTGGGGAGGGAGTGATGGGTTGTACCATGCCTTGTAGACGTGATTGCAAAGGCTTTGCTGCAGAGAATAACCAGTAAGACTTACTGTGACAGCCGCCCTACCCTGCGGGGCTCATTTCTCAGATGAGCCTCGATTATCCTGATTCTGTGGAGGAAATCAGCAATGTAGGGTTCCAACAACACTTGAGGTCCCAACAAGAATGACTGGAACAAACTGATAGTGGCTGGTCAGGCCCATGTATTTGTTTATTTTTGCTCTCCTCTGCATTACAGGCGGCAACAGTAAATTGCAATAAATTGTGTCACCATTCTGGTTTACTCTTTACTCTTTTACTTGTTTCAGTCTTTTGACTGTGGCCATGCTGGAGCACCACCTTTTAGTTGAGCAAATCGACCCCAGGACTTATTCTTTAGAAGCCTAGTACTTATTCTATCGATCTCTTTTGCCGAACCGCTAAGTTACGGGGACATAAACACACCAGCATCGGTTGTCAAGCGATGTTGGGGGGACAAACACACACATACAAACATACACACACACATACATATATATATATACATATATACGACGGGCTTCTTTCAGTTTCCGTCTACCAAATCCACTCACAAGGCTTTGGTCGGCCCGAGGCTATAGTAGAAGACACTTGCCAAGATGCCGCGCAGTGGGACTGAACCCGGGACCATGTGGTTGGTAAGCTAGCTACTTACCACACAGCCACTCATACAGTATTTGTTTTATTTTCTTTTTCATTTGTTACTGAGAAAAGTTTTTGATTCTGTTTCAATCATCTGTGATTGAAAGCAAGCTAGAGAGACACAAAATAGGTACATGGAGAGAGAGAGAGAGAGAGAGAGAGAGAGAGAAAGAGAGTATATCACAGAGATTATGAGTAAAAGAGAGAAACATAAGAAAAATAAAGATTTTGAGAGAGGGAGGGAGGGAGAGGGGCAGACAGTGTGAAGAAGGTTAGAAATGACACCAATAAGGGAGAAACCTAAAATTAGTGAGGTACATAATAAAAGTGGGAGAAGTAAATTGGTAATGAGAAAAGGAGAAAGAGAGTGAAGAGAGGGGGAGAGAGTGTAGAGAGAGAGTGTGAAGAGAGGGAGAGAGAGTGTGAAGAGAGGGAGAGAGAGGGAAAGAGAGTGAAGAGAGAAAGAAAGAAAGAGAGTGAAGAGAGAGAAAGAAAGAGAGTGAAGAGAGAGAAAGAAAGAGAGTGAAGAGAGAGAAAGAAAGAGAGTGAAGAGAGAGAAAGAAAGAGAGTGAAGAGAGAGAAAGAAAGAGAGTGAAGAGAGAGAGAGAGAAAGAAAGAGTGTGAAGAGAGAGAGAGAGAGAAAGAAAGAGTGTGAAGAGAGAGAGAGAAAGAGAGTGAAGAGAGAGAGAGAAAGAAAGAGAGTGAAGAGAGAGAGAGAAAGAAAGAGAGTGAAGAGAGAAAGAAAGAGAGTGAAGAGAGAAAGAAAGAGTAAAGAGAAAGAGAATGGAGAGTGAAGAAAGAGAGAAAGACAGAGAGAGAGAGAGGGAGAGAGGGGTCAATGAAAAACGGAGGTAAAATAAGAAAGCAGAATATCAATAATGATAGAGAGAGAAGAACAAGTGGAGAGACATGGAGTTAGTAAAAGACAAAGAGGAGAGAATGATTTATTGCAAGAAGAGAAAGGCAAAGAAACGAACATGATTTATCTTTCTTTGTGTAAATAGTAATTTCTTTTAACTAGGCACAAAGCCAATTTTCACTGGAGATAAAGTATAAGCAACTGAATTATGCCTTGTACCTTACTGACCCAAATCTGGGATGGAGATTTACAAAAGTCAAAAAGTTAAACCCATCCCCTGGCACAGTTTCACTCCAGAATCATGAAAAGGGTAAAACTAACAGGTGTAATGTTGCGATTCCTAACCCCTTTATTTTTGTTTCAGTCCCTTTATCTAATTTTGTTTCAGCCCTTTTATCTTAATTATTCAGCTCTGACGTTGCATGTATGACACCTCGTTTGACAAGTGTCTTCTACCATAGCATCCAGCTAACCAAAGCCCTGTGAGAGGATTTGATAGATGGAAATTACAAGAAACCTGTCGTGTGTGTGTGTGTGTGTGTGTGTGTGTGTGTGTGTGTGTGTGTGTGTCTGTTTGTCCCCGACCACTGCTTGACAACAGTGCATTTATGTTTGTATTATGTTGGTGCATTTATGTTTGTAACTTAATGGTTTGGCCAAAAAGAACCAATAGACTATGCACCAGACTTAAAAGAAAAAGGATAAAAATAAGTACCAAGTCAATTTGTTTGGCTAAAATTCTTCAAGGTGGTGCCCCAGAATGGCTGCAGTCTAATGACTGAAAGAATAAAAAAAATATCTATATAGGAATGAAATTTCTAACCAAGCTTTGAATGACCAGGACTGCCTGTCACTGAGGAGGTGACACATAAGCTGAAACGTCAGTGTCTGATGGTCCACTGACATCATTCAGGGTGAGCCATGTTTTAAACACACAAAGTCTCACAAGAGCAGATTCTCTGAGACACAACCCTATCAGCCATCCAAAAAATAAATAAATAAATAAAAATAAAAACCCTAGTGCTTTCTATGGTTACTCTTTTACTTGTTTGAGTCATTTGACTGAAGCCATGCTGGAGCACCACCTTTTGTCGAGCAAATCGATTCCAGGACTTATTCTTTGTAAGCCTAGTACTTATTCTATCGGTCTCTTTTGCCGAACTGCTAAGTTATGGGGATGTAAACACACCAGCATTGGTTGTCAAGCGATGTTGGGGGGACAAACACAGACACAGCATATACACACACATACATATATACGACAGGCTTCTTTCAGTTTCCGTCCACCAAATCCACTCACAAGGCTTTGGTTGGCGCAAGGCTATAGAAGACACTTGCCCAAGGTGCCACGCAGTGGGACTGAACCCAGAACCATATGGTTGGTAAGCAAGCTACTTACCACACAGCCACTCATATTCCATAAACGATAAACACATCATTCTAATATAATGCTGCTTCAAGTACATATATTGGTTTACAGGTTTTTGTAATTTTCCATGTGAAGTGTGACAGTATATTTCTTTTTATTCAATCTTTAGTGCATCACAAATTCATAAAAATTGAAACCTCCACCCCAACAAAAGCCAAACAAACAAATAAAACAAAACATCTTTGATTGATCCAATTTTGAAAAAATAAAAAGCTATTGACATTTTTTTAGCAACTACGTAGACTAACAATATTACCTGTAGGTACTAGCAGGTCGAGCTTCCCGGCTGCGATTGCTCATCTCACCAAACAAAGTTCGTTTCTCATCTCGAGGTGTAAAAGGCCTCTTTGTAGATAAAGACCGTATAGTCTTTTTTGCATCTCGAATTATATCAGCACTAGTTCGGCGATGCTCAAGATTTCGGTAGAATGGAAATTGGTTGGAATTTTTTGCTTCCATCCTGTTTTTGCAAAAGAAAAACAAAATAAAATTAAAAAATTATTTTACATTGTAATGTATGTGGTGTGTGTGTTATAAGCTAACCTTTTCAATATTATATTTCTAATTAAATACATTACTTTCATTTTAATTAATTAAAAAAATATAATGAATTTAGTAAAATAACTTTTTTTTTATTATCAAGTTGGTGTTTGGAGTATAAATATATTGGGCTGTCTGGAAAGTTTGTATCGATTTATAGTAGCTTACCTTTCGACTTATTTAAGAACATGGTTGAGTCCATAAAATAGGATTTGACTACACCTCCATTTAGAGCAGAGTTTAAGCTATCTTTTTGTGGAAGAAGGTTTATGTTCCTATAACCTGTGTTAATTCTGTAACCCTTTAAAATGGAAGATAAGAAAGTTCGTTTTTGGCACTTGATGCTTTTCTTTTTCCGTAAAGGGAAAAATGCCTCACAAGCAACCAAAAAAATATGCGCAGTTTACGGTAATGTTTCTTTATCCGAAAGAACTGTACAGAAGTGGTTCACAAGGTTCTGAGCTGGAGATTGTAGCCTTATTGATAAAGAGCGATCAAGCAAACCATCTACTACAGATGATGACCAAATCAAGTCATTAATTGAAAATAACCCACATTGCACAACCCGAGAATTGGCAGAAAGCCTCAACCTATCAAAATCCGTCGTCCATGAGCACCTGGTAACGCTTGGGTACACAAATCGCTATGATGTTTGGGTACCACATGATTTGAGTGAGAAGAACCTTTTGGAAAATTGGCATGAACTTTCTGGACAACTCAATAAAATTTTGATGGAAGATTTTAATTTAGATCACTTTAAAACAGGAGGTTTGTATAATAAAACCAAGGGTGTTCGCAGATGGAATGGTATCGAGAGGGTTAAATCCATATCATGGCTGCTCATCTAAAAGGGCAGTTTCTTCAAATATGAACTGATGCAGTGTAAAGAGGACTGTTTAGTCCTCTTTGACATAGCTATCTCTCTAGTGCCAGTGGCATGATGAAATAAACCCAGTACACTTTGTAAAATGGTTAGTGAAAGGAAGAGCACTCAGCTACAGAAAATGTGCCAAAAACCAGAATGTGACAGAAAGGTAGATTCCATTAGGTGCATTGCAGGCAAACTGTCCAGGAGGGCAGTGACTCAGAATAAGAAATGATACAGGTTAAAAAGAGCTCTTTAGAGTTTCTCACATGGGATAATCTATGATAAAATACAATAAGCTAATAATGGTGTCTCTATGTGGTTGCTAGAACTGCTAGAAACAACAGCTAGATCCCCTTCAAAATGCATCTTGCCATCTCAAAAAAATGATGTTGGGTAACATTGCAATGGGTTCCTTGCACATAAGATGAGATGGTTATGGCTCAAATGCTTGAACAAGGCTGACCTGAAGTTAAACAGCAACAAACAACCCTGTCTTAATTGCTTTGTGTCTAAAATAACAAGGAGCTGTCTAAACCATATCTGAATGGAGAATAATCATTTAATGTCCATTCTCCATGCTAGCATGGACTGGATGATTTGGCAGGGTCTGATGAGATGTAAGACTACCATGAGTTCTAATGTCAGCTTTGGCATGGTTTCTATATATCTGGAAGCCCTTTCTAACACTAATAACTGCATGCCTTTTCTCTTGAAATGGCTGTAAGATGGTGATAATGACAATGATAATACTGATGATGTCTTATCATCGAACAATTTAAGATAGAAAAGTGTACAGGGAAATTGTATTAATAACCAAATGATTGTGTTTCTACCCAATTATTTTTGGCTCGTTTAATCAAGTTTAGTATAACCACATATATAACCTGCTTCAATAGGTTTGACAACTAATCTAAGTTGATCAAGTATTTATTATACGGCAAAAGAATTTATAACAAAGCTATTTTTGACTGCACATATTTTCATTGATTTTCTTTATTTCATTGTTTTTTTTTATTGTTTTGTATAATGTTGCTTCAGACATAAAGAATCTTTCTCAAGGACAAAATGACAACAACAGCAAGAACTAATGATATGACGAATGTTGGTGTAGCAAAGGATTTTTAGGGGCACTTTTTGAAGATATGTAAATGAAGCGGATAAAAATCTCCACAAATATTCTCTCCCCTTCACTTCTACTTGCCTTGTATTTTGAGGGGCCACTCAAACACCTCATCACCACTATTTTTATCCCTTCCCACTCTTCTAAAATGTGAATAACCATGTTGCTCCTTTAAGCAAGAAAGCTGTTCTACTCTGGTCTCTTCTATCATACTTAGTGGTAGCTGTTCTACTCTGGCCCCTTCTATTATACTTAGTAGTGGCTGTTCTACTCTGGTCCCTTCTATCATACTTAGTGGTAGCTGTTCTACTCTGGCTCCTTCTATTATACTTAGTAGTGGCTGTTCTACTCTGGTCCCTTCTATCATACTTTAGCCCCATCATTTCAACAAGAATATGATAACGAGAAGGTTACAGGGTTAACAGAATGTCACTATCATAAGTGTTCAAGATTTGAACGATTTACTGGATTACTAGGTGACTTCTATCTATCAATCATCATCATTTTAACAATCATTTTCTGATCTTTGCAAAGGTCAGGCAGTGTTTATTGAGGCAGATTTTCAGAGACACTCTTCCATTGCCAGTCCTCACCTGTTTCTAAGAAAGGGAATATTTTCCCATGACCAAAAGTGTTCTCACAGAAAACTAGAAACAAACAACACTGCTTGTATGACAGTAACACTCATTTACAACTATCACACAATGTCAAGAGAGAGATATAAACAGACACAAACATTTTATTAAAATGATGAGCTTCTTTCAGTTTCCACCTACCAAATCGACTTACAAGACTTTGAACCCTGGGGCTATGGTAAAATACAATTGTCCAATGCGACATGCAGTCGGATTGAACCCAAAGTCACATGGTTAACAAGCAAACTCCAAAACCACACAGCCATGCCTATCCCTATGTTGTTGAAAATGCGTAAAGTAGAGCCAGTAGTGATAGTGTAGTCATTAGTATTTGAGCAAAATGGAAGGACATCGGAGAGAATTGCTACAAGTATAGCTAACACAAGTCTATCTCTATTTATATAAAGCTGATTAATGTTAATTATGCTCACACCACATCTCAGATTGCAAGCAAGCTGTAACATGAAGAATGTGGTGCTACTTTGACAAAAATATGACAGATTATACTTTGTTGATTAAACATTAAGATATGTTGTAGATAATACGGAACATGAGGTATGTGTCTAAGGAGAGTTATGTAAGCTGGAGCTGGCCTTATGGGAAGGCCAGTTCTGGATTACATGACTCTTTAAATATAGAGTTTAACTCGATAGTCTTTATAGAAAAAGAGACTATCACAGGTGAGCCTTGGTATCATATTAAATATTGTGAGATCAATACTTTTCTGCTATAGAGGATTGTTAATGTGATACTAAAGAAGGGCCAGCTAAAAGTACAGGTAAATTGAGTGAAGTAGACACATCATGTGTTTGTGTTCTTCAAATTAAAAAAGAAAAACATGAAACTAATAAATCAAACACTTTATTTAATGAATTCTAAGTTAAAAATGGATCTCTGTTAGCTTTGATGAAGGGGACTTGGTTGTTCAATGGAATTACTTGCTCGCTGATTTAATAATTTTTTCTACAATAGGCACAAGGTCTGAAAATATAAGGGCAGAGGCTAGTCAGCTGCACCAAACCAAGGTTAGTACTCAACTGGTATTTGTTCTATTGACCCTGACAGGACGAAAGGCAAAGTAAACCTCAGCAGAATTTGAACTCAGAACGTAAAGACAGATGAAATGCAGGTAAGCATTTAGTCTGGTGTTCCAATGATTCTACCAGCTTGTCCCCCATCCAAAAAATAAATAAAATAAAAAAAGGAAAAAGTTTTCTTTATTAATCACTAATGGTTTACCAAAAATCATTAGGGGATGGTACAGGACAATACAACATGGGATTACATTAAAGATGTGTAGAAAGTAAAAAAAAAAACAAGCAAAATGAAATTATAACAACGAATAATTTCCCAAAACAGGGGGACTTTCAAGGGCTGCTCATGGAGACACTGCAAAACCACAATCACCCTGACCACTTGGGCAAGTGTCCCCTTTTCACATTGTCCTCCGTCAACCTACAGGTGCATACCTGAGTAGGTTCAGTTACTCGAACCATTCTTGCAACATTCACCCACCATTTAACAAAATTGCTGGGGGTGGGGTGGGGGAGCACTTCCCTTTCCAAGTGAAAATCCTTTCTACTAGAGGCACGAGGCCTGAAATTTTCAAGGAGGGGGCTAGTTGATTACATCGACCTCAGTATACAACTGGTACTATTTCATCCGACAGGTTGAAAGTCAAAGATGACCCTGGATAATGAATTTATTGTACATTACTGAGTATTCCACAGACATGTGTATCATTATTGTAACTCTCAGATAGAATCAGAGTGATACAGGGTGTGGAAAGGCTGTACATCTAAGTTACAGACTTAATCCATTCAACAGGCTTCCATATAGTTTGCATTTACCCAGATTTATTCACATGTTATGGGTGGACTTGATGCAATAGTAAAAGAGACACACCTATGATGCCCCACAGTAGGATTGAAACTGGGACCTTGTAACTGTAAAATGGATCTCTTCACCATTCAGCCATACTGTGTCCATATAATGAAGTGCAATAAGCAGGATATTATAAATTGCAGGTGCAGGAATGACTGTGTGGTCAAGTATTTTATTTTGCAACCTTGTGGTTTTAGATTCAGTTCCACTGTGCAGCACCTTGGAATGGAAAATTGTTTTCTATTACAGCCTGGGCCAAACAAACAATCAAAGCCTTCTGAGTGAATTGGGTAGATGGAGACTAAAAGAAACCTGTTGCACGTGTGTACATATCTGTATTTGTGTGTGTGTAATCATCATTTAACGTCTGTTTTCCATGCTGGCATGGGTTGGACGGCTTGACTGAAAACTGGTAAGATGCACCAGGTTACAATCTGATTTGACATGGTTTCTGCAGCTGGATGGCCTTCTTAATGCCCACATTGGTGGAGAAATATTGTTTATTTGTGAGTTAACAAGGCTACCATTGGCTTCTTGCTGAGAGAAATCTCTCAACAATTATCAAGCCTGTCACGGTACTTGTCTTCATCCAAAAAGAAAAAAAAGTGTGTGTATCTATCTATCTATCTATCTAGAGAGAGAGAGAGATAGAGAGAGGTAATGGTGTCAATAAGACCCAAAGGTGTCAGGTAATGCTGAGTAAGTGCTATGTATAGACCATAGTTAAGTTCCAGGTTCGGTGATTATGTGATTAAGGAGTCCAACGTAGGTCATATATCAGCATGTGTATATATAAAAAAAAAAAAATTTCAGAGATAGAAAAATGCTAGTGCCCTGAGGAAAGCAGAGTTTTGGTACTCTTTGAAATATAATTTAAAAATATTTTTGAAAGTCTATAATAACCACAGATGTAGAAATAAATTTATCATTTTTATGTATGGATCAAAACAGTTGGGACTCTTGACTCAAACTGTTTTGATCCATTCATTTAACTTGCAATAAATTGGTTGAGTGCCCTTCTTTTGTTTGTCCATTTACTTGTATATATGTTTATATATATTCCTGGTGAAGGCAGATTTATGGGGTTACCCTGGGTTTCCTGTCCATAAAGGGTTTAACTTTATGGTGTATCATCAGATCACAAGACTTCTTAGAGTGTGCTTCTTCTCCGGATTTATGTTTTTCTAAAAACGATCATCATCATCATCATCGTTTAACGTCCGCTTTCCATGCTAGCATGGGTTGGACGATTTGACTGAGGACTGGTGGACCAGGAGGCGTCACCAGTCTCCAATCATCTGATTTGGCAGAGTTTCTACAGCTGGATGCCCTTCCTAACGCCAACCACTCTGAGAGTGTAGTGGGTGCTTTTATGTGCCACCCTGGCATGGGTAGGAAGGTTTGACAGCAGCTGGTAAGCCAGAAGAATGCACCAAGCTCTGCTGTCTGCTTTGGCATGGTTTCTATGGGTGATGTCCTTCCGACAGCCAGCCATTTTACATAGTGTAATGGACGTTCTTTTTTATGTGGCACCAGCAAGGTCACTACATCTGTGGTTGTTATACACATGTAGGCGTAGGAGTGGGTGTATGGTAAGTAGCTTGCTAACGAACCATATGGTTCCAGCTTCAGTCCCACTGCGCGGCACCTTGGGCAAGTGTCTTCTACTATAGCCTCGGGCCAACCAAAGCCTTGTGAGTGGATTTGGTAGACGGAAACTGAAAGAAGCCCGTCGTATATATATGTGTGTGTGTGTGTGTGTGTGTGTGTGTCTGGGTTTGTCCCCCCAGCATCGCTTGACAACCGATGCTGGTGTGTTTACGTCCCCGTAACTTAGCGCTTCGGCAAAAGATACCGATAGAATAAGTACTAGGCTTACAAAGAATAAGTCCTGGGGTCGATTTGATCGACTAAAGGCGGTGCTCCAGCATGGCCACAGACAAAGGAATGAAACAGGTAAAAGAGTAAAAAGAGTATGTAAAAATATCTTTAAATTATATTTCAAAGAGTACCGAAACTTTGCTTTCCTGGGGAGCACTAGGATTACTAAGGCTGGCCATAAATATATGGCATAGAATCCTAGCAGTGAAAAAAAAAAAAAAAAAACGCACGCACACACACACAAAACTGGAGAGGAATAAAGAGAAACTAATAATGATCTACTGAATGTGTGTAACATAAACTGAAAAGAAAAAAAATTAGTACAAGTTATAAAGAAAGTAACAGAACATCCAAAACAATTGATGGATGGATGAGAGAGAGAGAGATACAGCGATTTTGGACATCTAATGATGTGAATGTGTTGAGTGCTTATGAGTGGAAGATACCTGTACTTAGTGGCTGTCCTGGGAGAATTCTAATTTTGAGACGAACTCCTGTTGCTAATTTCCTCAAACGTCACAAATTCCCACACTCCATCAGTAGAATTAGCCCCAAATCTGTATCCATCTATCTATGGTTACGAATGGCCTAACCTAAAACTATGTTTTTGAGATATGTACAGCTTCTCATTTTCTTGTAAATTCTTACAAATGCCCATGTAAAAAGTCATATATTACTGACATATATTATTAAAGATTTCTTCAGATTACATAGAAAAGATCTGTTGTTTTATTTAACAAGGAAAACGAGGAGTTATATCACTGCCTAATATATGACAAATATTAACTTCTGTTGTCCCCACAAATCCCTACTACTACTACAACCACCACCACTGCTACTACTTTCGCAAGTAATGAAAGATGGTAACGTTAGATGCGAGTAAATAATGCTTATCTTTTTTTATATCCTTACACGGGCATTAATGCAATGAAATAAGCTACATGACTAAAGATTACATATATAATGAAAATGTGAACTGGTAGGCCTTACTTTTCTGATCCAGAACGCGAACTCAGATATTTAGGAATATCATCCCAATTATAATCTGCTTTACAGAAGGAAACTTACGAATATTTAATATTTTTTGTCAAAACTTTTAAATATTCATTAATAATTTCATTGATAAGTATATTCCTTAAATAATTCGCCTATATTCCTAAGCCCCCCGTTCGTCCGAAACTCTAAGACTATCCTGCAATAGAAAAAGCCCATCTTTTTGCATGGAATATTTTTTAACAAAAGACATTTTTGAACTAGCTAAGAAAAATATATAATTTCAGTTTAATATTTTTTTTTTTACACAAGGTAAAGAAATTAAATAGATAAAGCAAATAAAGTTATTTCGAGCTCACTTTTGAATATTTTGGTGGAATCGGTCAGTGTGTCTTACATCTGAGTTTTTTTTTTATACCTTATTTTCCTTCTTCAAGAAAACAAACATCTCAGAATGTCAAAATTGTTTGAAAAAAACATCTCCAATAATTGTTTAAAGATGCTTAAAAAAAAAAAAACTACATCACAAAACAAAACCTGTGTGTATATGTAGATATGTTCCGTAGGTGTGACGGAGTGTACGTGTGGTCTAAATAGTAAGAGAAAATTGAGTAATATTAACTTTCATTCAATCCATGGGTGGTTGTTATAGTAACAGCGAAGAGGACCACACAGACTCAGGTAGAGAGAGAGAAAGAGGGGAATGGAGAGAGACAGAGTTGGAGAGTGATAGAGAGGAAGGCACACACGCATGGAGACAGATAGACAGACACATACAACCCAAACGTAAAGCGATGGAAATAGACACACAAAAACACATGTAATGGAGAGACAAAAACTTGCAAAGAGATAGATAGATAGAGAGAGAGAGAACGACACTCGTAGAGAAATACAAGCACGTAAAGTCAGAAAGGGAGACTGATGGAGGGGGAGAAACACACATGTAGAAAGAGGGGAGTCAACCTGACACATACACACACATGTAGAGAGATATACATACAATTACAGAGAGAGAAAGAGAGATACATACAAACACGCCATGGCTCTCCAGCTGATATGTTTGTTCAATGGCAACAGTGTTGTGTTTGGTTCAGCTGTAAAACGCTTTGTTGTTGTTGCTATCTCGAGCTGATAAAAATAAAATCCTTCAACATTTTCACAACTGCAGGAAATAAATCTCCGAACTCAATATAAATGCGGACGACCAAAATAGCATAGGAAAAAATAAACCCGAATGGTATAATATTTATATTTCTTTAAAAGTCAGTAAAATAATACTTGAGATGTCAATGTAGCTCGAGAACCACAAGTTAGGGACCCTCATTTTCAGCAAAGCGACTGACCCTTTCATTTACTTGTGCTACATTCCTGACAATAACGTACGTCAATTCCTCCACCCGTTCTGTTGTTTTTTGTTTTTTAAAGCCGATTTTCTTTTCCTCATCTCCCCCAAGCTTGCATGTAGTCAGGCCTCTAAGTTTATTAAAGAAGGTAACATTCTTCATTTGTTGTAGTTACAAGAACACGAGAGTATTTCGATTTTGTAGAGTCAGCTTCCTCAACTAACCATTATAAATGAATAAACGTTATAAAAACAGAAATCCTTACCTTTTTTTGTTTTGGGTTCAGTTTCCTGACATTACAAATTCCGAAGGAGAAAAACAAAAAGTAAAATAAAGTAAAATAAAATGGTAACTTAATAATTAATACTAATAAAGTTTGAAAAAAATTGAAATTTATGAAGATTTTAAACGTCCAGAAACTTTCTTCTAACTATTATAAAGTTGTATAATGGTGATAACGAGTATTTTACATTATTGCTCTATAGCAACTGAGAATTTTATGTGGCTGATGTCAGACTAGAGAAAAAAAAAATAATAAAAATCTAATTTGGTTGACGAATGAATGATAAAAATATAAATAATAGTATTTATAATAATTGTGATGATGATGGTGGTGGTGGTGGCGGTGACAGTAGCTCCACTTCCATAATTCCACTCAAACCAGATCCTATGTCTGAACATGCAGTCGACATCAACATAAAGAACGTCGAGCCAATAAAATGGAGCGATACATTTAGCGAAGAAAGCTCATAAGCTGTACACACGCATATATACACATCCGTTATACATATACAAACACGTTTTTTTTTCTCTCTACTTCTACCGAACCGACTGGGTTTGTAGAATTGTACTTCATTATCTTTCAGTTCTCGCCAAGTGAATACAGCTAACAGGGATTAGTAAATCCTACTGCTAGTATTGTCGCCGAAGACTGGGTCATTAGATTCACTTGAGCAACAATCTAATTGAGAATAATGTTTGTTTATTCCCTCGAAACTTTAAACTGCTTTTAGTTGTATTTATTTGACTTTCCTAACGTAATAAAGAAGACATTGCGAATGAGAGGTGTCTTTTAACTTAATCAACTGTTGTCCCACACACACACAAAGATGCCGAAGAAGATGAATGAAAGACAATAATATATTTTTATTAGAACATATTTATTTCTTTTTAACCTAGTCCTCGGATAAATCAACCAGTGTAATCACTGGTACTTAAGTGGCTTTTTGCCAAAATTTGAAATCAATATTATTGGCCTTAGAATGACCCAGTAGCGGTGATTTGGTAGAATCGGCGGAAGCGGGGTATAATGCCTTTCTGTATTCCTTATGATAGTCAGTTCAATTCCTTGTTACCTTTTATTCCTTAGGTGGTCGATAAAGTAAAAATCCAGAGGGGTGGAATATTAAAGTGTCGGACCAGATACTTTGTCGCATTTGTTTCCGCTCTTTGCTGTCCGACAACAACATATCTGACTCAACCTATTTTACTAATCCCAGAAAGCTGGAAGCTTGCTTTGTCAAGATTTGAATTTGAAACGTAAGATAAAGAAAACACCATAAATCAGTGATGGTAATTGCTAAGAAACGACACCTGCACCAAAAATAATGGTTTAGTGACAACATATTTAATGTGTGATGATTAAATGCCTGAAAAGAAATACACATGCATCAAGGAAAAGACTAACATGTATGAATGGCTTATAATTCCGACAAGCACGGGAAATAACTGCAAACATGTTTCGTTATTATTATACCTCTTCAACACATTGCAGTGGCGGATGCAGGGGTATTGCCCTAGTTGCCAGGACAAGACCCTTTCTAGTCAAGCCGACACCAAAAAAGTTGGGACCAAGGTTTATTTCCAGCAGTTTCACAGCATTACTGTTTCATATGCATATGGTCTGCTACAACAAAGAACACATAAAAATGTGTCCATTTGTTACGAATCGCGTTGGTAAGACTTCCGCCCCTCAACCACTCTTTTTACAATTTTTTTTTCGACCCTCCCCCTTTTCGATTACGGGGATTACGATATGCAGAAGAATTGGCAAAAATCGACATTTCTAAATTAGCACTCCTCCACCCACATTTCTTTCATTTTAAACTTTTTTCAGAGTTTTTTTTTCTCAAAATATGCAGAAAAATACGGCGATTATGATTCTGAAAAAAATTTCCAAAAATCTTTGTAAATTTTTTTTAAAGATTTTTTTTTTTTTTTCTAAATATGCAGAAAAATACGGACATCATGATTCGGACAAAATTTCAAAACATTTCTGTTCTTACGGTTACGGTTTTAGGGTTAGGGTTTTAGGTTTAGGGTCAGGGTTTTAGGGTTAGTGTTGGGGGGAAAAAGTCAAAATTGAAGAAGTTGGAGGGGAAAAATTTTCACAATACCGATTTTTGGCAATTTTCCGGATCCTCCGTATCCGAAAACGGGGATTTTTGGCAAAAAAAAAAAAAGAATTACAAAAATAAACAAATTTGGGAGAAAATGGGGGGCGGGGGCGGAAGTCTTTCCATCGCGTTTCCCACTTTATAGTATTTTTTCGAAACTTTTGGACAACACTAAAAAAAAAAAATCCTGAAGCCCCCCCCTCTCGCATTATACACTTCATAGTATAAGCCATAATAAGAAGGATCATACACGTATTGTCGCGAAAAAGTTGCACACACAGCGTCATACGCATGAAAAACTCTGCCGTTCATTCTTTCGAGGTGAATAAGTACTAGTTGAATACTAGGGTGATACAATTGGCTCACCCTTTCTCCAAAATTTTAGGTTTTGTGCCTATAGTAGAAAGGGTTATTTTGTATTATAAGTAAATATAACGCGCGGTTTTATTGCCGTCACAGTGTTTACCGTTTTACAAAATCAAACTAGAAAACTGGACAAAACAGAGAACACAATTGAAAAAATTAAAAATTATAAAAAAACAAAAAACAATTCTCGACATTGCGTTGAAAAGTTAGGGGCGCTGGGATGGCGGGGCTGATGCGCTGGAACAGCCAAGCGCCCACACGAGCCTCACCAGTTATCTCTACAAGGCGAGTTGCCAGTGAAAACAGGAATCTCGCAGTTAGTGTTCCGATCCCACCAAACGTGCTACAAGTCCGACCCTACCAAATGTTGGTACAAGTCCAGCAATTTCGGGGCAGGGGCCTAAGTCGATTACATCGATCTTATTACTGAACAGGTACTTATTTTATCGATCCCGAAAGAATGAAAGGCAAAGTAGACCCCGGCGGCATTTGAACTCAGAAAGTAAAGATGTATGAAATGTCGCTATGCATTTTGCCCGGCGTGCTAACGGGTCGAATCGTTAGTGTCTGCAAACGGTATTTCGCCCGGCTCTTTACGTTCTGAGTTCAAATAACGCAGAAGTCAACTTTACCTTTCTTCCTACTAGGATCGAGAAGCTAAAGTACCAGTCAAATACTGAAGTCGCTGGTATCACTTACCCCCTCCCCTGAAAATTGCTGATCTTTTGCCTAAACTAGAAAGTTTTATTTGGAACGAGTATTTGGAGAACATCTGAAGAAAATATTTACTTATGAGAGTTGTCTTTCCTTATTTATTTCCATATCAAAAATAGTGTTCTGCGATGAGCAAATGAATCTCCGTCGGTTTCGACGATAAGTATTCAGTTGATAGCCCAACTGCACTATATGCTCGTTGCTTATTGAACAGTCGTGCAAATGGCAGATTATCCCAAAATACGCCTGTTCTTTTAGAGCAAGCTTCTCACAGAATCAGAATGATATTGTTTGGCAAGGTAAGGCGGCAAACTGGTAGAAACGTTAGCACGCCCGGCGAAATGCTTAGTGGTAATTCGTCTGTCTTTACGTTCTGAGTTCAACTTTGCCTTTCATCCTTTCAGGGTCGATAAATTAAGTACCAGTTGCGTACTGGGTCGATCTAATCGACTGGCCCTCCCCCTATCCCAAATTTTGGGCCTTGTACCTAGAATAGAAAAGGATATTGTTTGGCAAGGTTGGACCTTTTGAATTGCAGTTTTCGTCTATCCAAATTACACTTACAAAACTTGGACCGATCCAAAACCACAGTAAATTATTCTAGAATAAAATGCTGCATAGTGGGATCGAACCCGAGACCTTGTGATTGCGAAGCGAACTTCTTAACCATTCTTTCAAAGTACAATAAAATAATTAAGCGCAAAATAAAGAAAATAAAGTACAAAGATTGGAAGATATTAAGGAAACAAAAAAAACGTACATATGGCGATCTTTCGACAAGATCGCCAAACAGGCGATATTTATAGTAAACAATATATTTATATGTTTAAAATATATTTATAATGAATAAAAATGGTTTCAAGTTTTAGTACAAGGCCAGCAATTTCAGAGGAGGTGGGTGAGTCGAGATCATCGGCCCCAGTGTCCAACCGGTACTTATTTCATCGACCCAAAAGGACGAAAGGTAAAGTCGACCTCAGCGGAATTTGAACTCGGAACGTAAAGACGGACGAAATGCCGTTAAGTATTTTGGCCGGCTTGCTGATGATTCTTGCCAGCTGGCAATAATAACACACAAAAAAAAAATGATATTCGTTTGTATTTGGTAAATTCAGGGGATAATACTTGATTATCTACGATTGAAATATACATCTCTACAATAATAACAGCTTCCTCAAGTGTGGAAGAGACGAAAGGATTAATAACTAGCGAAAGCTAAATCCTTGTTTAGAACTGAAGATCGGAAGCGGAAATCGCAATGTGTATAATATCGTTGTCTCTGACACTGAGAAACAACGAATCACAAAAGCTTTTACAGACAACCTTGTCGAATCGTATTAACCTTCAGTGAGGTTCGGTCTTCAACGTTTAACTCCAAACCGGCCATGTGCGCTGTGGAATCATATTGCACAGGTAAACTCACTTCTTCTCTATTCGTTTCTCTAGATCTTATATGATTTGCTCCTCGTAAGCAGAAATTAAAAATAGGAAATTTTCTTTCGTGGAATCGTTTGAAGATAGAAGATAATAATAGTGTTGCTTTTAACAATGTCTTAATTGTTTTATCAAACGTATTGTCGCTTAACATTTGTGTGCAAATTACAAATTTTTACGCTAATTAAATTAATAGTAAGAAGAATTACTAATATAGAAACACTGTATCAAGTTTACAGGGCCGAAATAATTGGAGAATTTGTGATGTTCATGCTTTTGAAAAGGCAGGAGCAGGATTTGAAACCGAATAGTTCTTTTTCTCCGATGCCGAAAATTTTACTTTGCACTAAAAGATTCCAATAACTGTGGCTAGTCTACGGGGATGGTCACCTTCTGCTGATATTACACTGTCAAATAAATTGCAGTGATTCTAATTTTATTAATTTCACATGGTAATTATGTAAATCTATAGAGTTAGAAAAATTATGATTGAAAAAGTGCATGTTGGAGTCATTGAGACGAAATAAATAAATTAAAGTGACAAGCTTAAAGAAAATATGATTTTAATATCATCCTTTTTCGAATCAAAAAGTAAAGTAAAGATTTTGTTTTCATTTTTATAAATCAATCACCAATTTCGAACACTGAGATAATCAGATTTTTCGCTACTGTGAAAATGTTAAAGATTTCCTCTTTTTTTTTGCCATATTTTCAGCCACGGCATCTCTGTCTTCTTAATCTGTAGTGCCTTTTATTCTATTTGAAAATATTTAGATGTTTACTTTCATTTGATTAATATTTTGAACCTTTTTACAAAATTAATGCTTTAATTATAACAGTTTTGCATTTGCAGTCAAACATAGGCTTACTTGATGTCACATTAAGGTACCCTCTCGCCCCAGTTAAAAAACGCAACATTTGTACTAAACCTGCGCCAATTTTAGGGCCAAATGTAGGCATTGGTCGACTAAAACGTCTCAGTTACATAGTTTATTTATAGTTGCTACTTATTTTTGTAGCAGTCTTTATTTGCAATATTGATTTCTCTCGTCGCACAGGGATTCCTATTGTTTTTTTTTCCAAACTGAACTGGATCCAGTTAAAACTCGAAACCTAGTCGCATGCTTAGTTATTTTATATTTGGTTTATTTCTCTTTCTGCGTGGAAAAATTTCAATTAATCGAAGGATTTTTTGCTACATAATTATTCAGTACCCAACTCCTTAACTTATTTGTACACATCGGAATATTTTTCCCCTTAAAATTTATCTTCGATCCTTATATATTAAAATCAAATATACAATCTGTTAATTTTAATGTATTCCTTTCTGTATATAAATCTCAATTTGGTCCTTCGAAATACCATAGATCGATTATGATAAGATATAACCTTTAGTTTCAATTATTGTCTTTATGACTTGTACTGACAACAAGGACATCGGTGTCGCGAATTGTGTCCAAATCGTGTAATACATCGCACGACAATGTTATTTATTTATCACTAGATTTCACATGCAACTTTCATCAAATTTACAAGTATATGATTGTTTTACATAACATTAATTAAACTGATTTAATTACCGTTTTATCGTCTGCTTTACAGACAGATGTTAGAATTTTTTTTAGACTTTCGGGAATTCCACACACATACTGTAAATAATATTTATAGGCCAGTGAGGGAATCTGTGGTTTCTAAGACTATTTAAAATGACTTAATTACAATTTTATAGTATATTTTATAAATAATAAACACCATACTTTAGAATTTTTAAAAACATTCAGAGATTCCAGTATGTCGTCTATATGGTTCGTATCCGTTTTGTCTATATATATATATATATATATATATATATATAAGATATTTATGAGATTTCTGTAGTTATTATGTCCGTTTGTTTCCTTTTAGTATTGTACTACACTGGTATAATTACATTGTCCTGGTTCTTGTAAAAGATTATTTATTACTTTTCACAAATGATTATGAAGCAAATTCCTTTGCAAAATTCCAGCGACTGGTTTAGAATATGTATATTCTCACCTTTTTACAAAATGGGATTAATTAGTCTTCTTCGCATGGCCATAATTTGCAGATAAGCAAAAAAAATAAATTGTTTCTTGAGAGTTCTTATGAATGTATTACAATAGGCAAAACTATGGGTTATAGGAATATTTCATAATTATTATGACCAAATATACGTTAAGTATATTTGGTATTGCTCTGTAGAGCTTTGTTGTCTGTGAGAGGATTATCTTTAAGAATAATAATACAACAAACATCTAATAATTAAGATAGGTTTACATGCAAAACAAATTGGTTGGAGAGTGTTTCGAAATTACTTAGATTTATGCGAAATAACTGTATAAAGTGTCTCCTTTGTTTTTGTAGCAAATAGTGACATGCTAATTGTAAATGAGCATCCCTGTCTTACAAGTGGTGTTGTTTGTTACCAGTCTTCCAGGAGAATATGGCTGGCTATGGGGGGCGGGGGAATATTACCCTGCTTGTGAGGGTTAGCAACAGGGATGGCATCTAGCTGTAGAAAATGTCTCATCCAATTCTGTGCATCCTATGCAAGCGTGGAGAAGTGATCACTAAAATAATGATGATAATGATAGTCAGACAGAAATTTTATGTGTAATGTTGTATTCAAGTTTGTGTCTTGGAAAAGCTCAGTCTGTTTTTATTAATGTATTTACAGTAGGAATTGTACCTGATTCAGTCCCCACCAAAACAATATAACCCTTTAGCATTTAAACCTACTGTATCTGACCTAAATATTCTTCCTGTTTTATGTTCAAGCTGGCCAAATCTGACCTCTCATACCTACCCTACAGTGTCATTCTAAAAGCAGACAATCACATCATCAAAATCTCAAAGCTATGAGATAATGTATGAATAATCCTGTACTATGTGAATAAACAAACGTTCACCTTTCGAGTGTTGGGCCTCACAAATGCAAAGTGGCCAATGCCAGTGGCACGTGAAAAGCTCCTTTAGAGTGTTAGGCCTCATGAAGGCAATGACCAAGACCTTTGGCATTGTCATGCTTGAAAAGAAGACCCATCAAGCCAAGTAAAATCACAGTTGTGGTAGTTACCGGTGTCATGCAAATGGCACCTGTGCTGGTGGCACATAAAAGCACCCATTACACTGCTGGAGTGGTTGGCATTAGGAAGGGCATCCAGCCTTAGAAAACATGCCAAATCAGACTGAAGTCTGGTGCAGCCTTCCAGTATGCCAGCCTGGTCAAACTATCCAACCCATGCCAGCATGGACAACACACGGTAAATGATGATGATAATATATTTGACAGGAATCTGAATGCTAAAGGGCTAAAATGTTTTTGATTAGAATCAAGATTTTGTAAGAGACTGAGTAGTTGTTTGAATCATCGCTTAATGTCTGTTTTCTCTGCTGGCATGGTTTGGACGGTTTGACTGAGGTCTGGAGAGCCAGTGGCTGCACCAGGCACCAATCTGATCTGGCAGAGTTTCTACAGCTTGATGCCCTTCTTAGTTTTAACCACTCCAAGAGTGTAGTGGGTGCTTTTTATGTTCCACTGGCGCAGAAGCCAGTCAGGCAACCCTTGCATTGATCATATTTGGATGGTGCTTTTTACGTGCCACCAGCATGGGGGCCAGTCAGTGGGTACAGGCATCGGCCATGTTTGGACGGTGCTTTTTACATGCTACTGGTGTGGGAGCCAGTGTGGGAGTACTGGCCACAGCTACGATATTGGTTTTACTGGACTCAACAAGACTTCTTTAGCATATCATATCGCACGACACAACATAAAATAAACAAAACCAATTTTGATTGCCAGTGCCGCTGGACTGGCTCCTGTGCAGGTGGCACGTAAAATACACCATTTTGAGCATGGCTGTTGCCAGTACCGCCTGACTAGCCTTCGTGCCGGTGGCACGTAAAAAGCACCTACTACACTGTCGGAGTGGTTGGCGTTAGGAAGGGCATCCAGCTGTAGAAACTCTGCCAAATCAGATTGGAGCCTGGTGCAGCCATCTGGTTTGCCAGTCCTCAGTCAAATCGTCCAACCCATGCTAGCATGGAAAGCGGACGTTGAACGATGATGATGATGATGACTCAGATAATATGGCAACCTGGCAGAATCATTAGCATGGCAGGCAAAATAATTAGCAACATTTTCGTCCATCTTTACATTCTGGATTCAAATGCTACTGAGGTCAACTTTGCTTTTCATCCTTTCAGGGGTCAATAAAGTTGAGTACTGGGGTCGATGTAATTGACTCACTCCCTTCCCCGAAATTACTGGCCTTTTGCCAAAATTTGTGATTGATGTTTTTGAGACTCAGAACGTATTGGTATGGACCTCATACTGTCCATGTCCACCTTTCTAGTATAGACATCATCATCATCATTGTTTTGATTTGTTACACTGGTCAGATGGTGGTACTCATTGAGGCACATTTCTGACAGCTGGATGCTCTTCCTGTTTGTTGATTTTCATTTGTTTTCAACCAAAAGTAATATTTCTCCATGGCCAGACATGTTTTCCTAAAATATTGGAAATGAGCAACACTGCTTGTATGACGGTGATGCTTGTTTACATCTGTTGTGATGTTAAGTCAAAGAGATATAAAACCCTTTGCCTCCCAACTACATGGTTCTGGGTTCAGTCCCACTGTGCAACACCTTGGACAAGTGTCTTCCATAGCCTTGGGCTGACCAAAGCCTTGAGAGTGGATTTGGTAGACGGAAACTGAAAGAAACCAGTCATACAGAGCATGGAAGAAAGGTTTCCTCAATTTCAAAGGTTAATAAAAAAACAAACACATGAAGATTCAAGAAAAAAATGATGCTCTCCACTCCAGGCCATGGTGGGTACTACCTGAAACAGAAAAAAAAAATGGCATTTACTGAACTTCATAGAAATACAAAGTTTTTACATGCATCTTCATGTGTTTGTTTTTTATTGACCTTTGATATCGGGGCAACCCTTCTACCACACCCTGTGTGTGTGTGTACCAATGTTTGTTCCCCCATCATCTCTTAACTGGCATTGGTGTATTTATGTGCCCATAACTTAACAGTTCAGCAAAAGACATCAATATACAAGGCTTCAACAAAAAAAAAAATTACTGGATCTTTTTTTTTTTGCAACCAAAGTTCTCCAAGTCAGAAACCCAGCAGTCTAATGATTGAAACAAATAAAAGATAATCTTTTCTACTCTAGGCACAAGGCCCGAAATATTTGGGGAGGGGGCCAGTAGATTAGATTGACCCTAGTACGCAACTGGTACTTAATTTATTGACCCTGAAAGGATGAAAGGCAAAGTTGACCTCTGCAGAATTTGAACTCAGAACGTAAAGACAGACGAAATACCTATTTCTTTACTGCCCACAAGGGGCTACACACAGAGGGGACAAACAAGAACAGACAAACGGATTAAGTCGATTATATCGACCCCAGTGCGTAACTGGTACTTAATTTATCGACCCCGAAAGGATGAAAGGCAAAGTCGACCTCGGCGGAATTTGAACTCAGAACGCAGTGACAGACGAAATACCACTAAGCATTTCACCTGGTGTGCTAACGTTTCTGCCAGCTAGGTTTCTTTCAGTTTCTGTCTACTGAATTCACTCTCTAGGTTTTGGTTGACCCGGGGCTATACTGGAGGATACTATCCTAGAACCATTTTAATATGAAAAAATATTTAATGATAGCAAATATATTCTTTTCTACTCTAGGCACAAGGCCCAAAATTTTTGAGGAGAGGGTCAGTAGATTAGATCGACCCCAGTATGTAACTAGTACTTAATTTATCAATCCTGAAAGGATGAAAGGCAAAGTCAACCTCGTCGGAATTTGAACTCGGAATGTAAAGACAGATGAAATTCTGCTAAGCATTTTGCCCGGCATGCTAATGTTTCTGCCCCTTATGATCGGAAATATATTGGTTTTATATTGCTTTTCTGAATTTTAGTTTAGTGTTAGTGAAACTGGCTGTTGTAGATTATCAATTTTGAGTCTCTGAATCTATCTGCCATTAAGGCAGACTGATGATCAGTAGTTTGTTCTAGGACATTCTAGATGTGGCCATGTTGTATTTTTGGACTATCTCCAGGACCATATTTGTTAATGTATTCTTCAATTTGTAACAGTAAATCTTGATTTGAGAGGAATTGTTATTTCTTGCACCCTCAGTAACTACATAATCGCACTAGTTGGCTTGAAGCAGTGATACAATATTGAAAAGAAGGATTTTTTTTTTTGTGTTCCATTTCATTTTTGTTTTGTGAAAAGCACCATTCGAGCATGATCGTTGCCAATGTCGCCTTACCGGCACATGTTCCGGTGGCACTTGGAAAATAACATTCAAGCGTGGTCGTTGCCAGTGCTGCCGGACTGGCTCCTGTGCATATAGCACATAAAAACACTTTTTGAGTGTGGTCGTTGCCAGAACCGCCTGACTGGCCCTCGTGCCGGTGGCACGTAAAAGCACCCACTACACTCTCGGAGTGGTTGGCATTAGGAAGGGCATCCAGCTGTAGAAACTCTGCCAAATCAGATTGGGGCCTGGTGCAGCCTCTAGCTCACCAGTCCTCAGTTAAACTGTCCAACCCATGCCAGCATGGAAAGCGGACGTTGAACGATGATGATGATACTGATTTCGTCATCCCAACTACGTGGTTCCAGGTTCAGTCCCACTGTGTGGAAGCTTGGGCAAGTGTCTTCTATAGCCTCAGTTTGATCAAAGCCTGGAAGAAGCCCGTCATTTATATATATGTGTTTGTGCGTGTGTTTACATCCCTGTAACTTAGCGGCTTGGCAAAAGAGACTGATAGAATAAGTACTAGGCTTATAAAGAATAACTCTTGGGGTTGATTTGTTCAAGTAAAGGTAGTGCTCCAGCATGGCTGCAGTCATATGATTGAAACAAATAAAAGAATATGTGTGTATGCACACACACGTAAGAGGATTCTACACAATTTCTTATTTCTTTATTGCCAACAGGGGGCTACACACAGAGGGGACAAACAAAAACAGACAAACGGATTAAGTCGATTATATCGACCCCAGTGCATAACTGGTACTTATTTAATTGACCCTGAAAGGATGAAAGGCAAAGTCGACCTTGGCGAAATTTGAACTCAGAACGTAGCGGCAGACAGAATACCGCTAAGCATTTTGCCCCAGCTCGTCACCTTCTACACAATTTCTGGCTACCAGATTCTCTTGGACACTGATCTACTTGATGTGTTGAAATAATATGTAGAATAGAGTGAACCGTTGTAAGAAAAGAATAGCTTGATAACAGACAGGAATGCAGTGAAGTGAATACAATTATATCCAGCCTTTACTCTCTTTACTCTTTTACTTGTTTCAGTCATTTGACTGTGGCCATGCTGGAGCACTGCCTTTAGTCGAAGAAATCGACCCCTAATACTTCTTCTATCGGTCTCTTTTGCTGAGCTGTTAAGTTATGGAGACGTAAACACACCAGTATCGGTTGTCAAGCGATGTTGGGGGACAAACACAGATGCACAAACATGAAGGCGGCGCGCTAGCAGAAACGTTAACATGTCGGGTGAAATGCTTAGCAGTATTTCATCTGCCGCTACGTTCTGAGTTCAAATTCTGCCGAGGTTGACTTTGCCTTTCATCCTTTCGGGGTCGATTAAATAAGTACCAGTTACGCATTGGGGTCGATGTAATCGACTTAATCCCTTTGTCTGTCCTTGTTTGTCCCCTTTATGTTTAGCCCCTTGTGGGCAATAAAGAAATGCAAACACAGATGCACAAACGCACACACACACACACACGCACACACATATACGACAAACTTCTTTCAGTTTCTGTCTACCAAATCCACTCACAAGGCTTTGGTCGACCCGAGGCTATAGCAGAAGACACTTACCCAAGGTGCCACACAGTGGGACTGAACCCAGAACCATGTGGTTGGTAAGCAAGCTACTTTATTTCATTGAAATTAGCCACAAGGGCTGTACACAGAGTAGTAGCTGCGGGCTGGACAAAGACATTAATGTGATGAGGATGATAACGAAAAGCGAATAGAAATGGGAGAGGCACCGGCGCCCGTCGACCGATAACCCCTTGAAAATATTGTTCAATACAAATCCAATAAGCAAGCTACTTATCACACAGCCACTCCTGTCAGAATTTGTTTTGCAACTGCAAAATTTGATGAAGTCGAGTAAGTGATATTGTTTCTAACATAGGTTTAACTCTAGAAATCTTGAGAGTTAGAGGTTTGTAGATTAATGTGATCCCAGTATTTGATTGGTTCTTTTTGCTATTGATCCTTGGTACAAAGCTTGAAATTTGGGTGAGAGAGGTTAATTGAGTAATGACCTCATTACTTGACTGTACTTTATTCTATCAACTCAACCCAGGAGATGAAAGGCAGAGTTGATTTTGTGGGATTTGAACTCAGAATTTGATATAGGTGCAAGCCCAGAAATATCAATAAAGAATTTAGTTGATTAAATTGACCCCAGTACTTGATTGGTTTTTGTATTTTGTTGAAAGGCAAAATTGACCTCAACATGATATTAACTCAAAATACAACATGGCCAAAAATTTGGGGAGAGAAGTTAGTTGATGAAATTTTGACCCTAGTACTTGATTGGGGTCAGTTTAATAGTAAAAACATAATTGATATAAGTAGGATTTGAATTTGGAACATAAGATGCTGGAAGAAATATTCCAAAGCATTTTATCCAATGCTCTAATGATTCTACCAAATTATTGCTCAAATTGAGTAGCTAAAATAGATGTTTATTCAGTAATAATAGAATACAATTACTTGTTACTTGAAGTAAGAAGTGTATATACATGGTATGATAAAACTTACAGGTCAAAGAAGATACCATTATCATCATCATCATCTTTTAACATCCCTGTTCCATGCTGGCGTAAGCCAGATAGTTTGACAAGAATCCGATGGGACTACAAGCAGTGTTCCAGTGTCTGCTTTGGCATGGTTTCTAGGCTGGATGTTCTTCCTAACGGTAACCACTTGACAGCGTTAGTACTGAGTGCTTTTTACATGCTACTAGCACTTTTGAGGTTACCATGCAGTTATGAAGACTACGAACACCGAGGAAGTGGAAAAGGGGCTTTATGCTTGGTAATGAGGGGTTAAAGTATGAGAAAAGAGGGGTTGGGTGGCGCAGAGAATGCTCTTGTAGCGGAACTACGCATTTAGGAGAGAGAGAAAATGGTCAACAGGAACTGCAAGAAGATAAATAGTAGCAATCAGTCGCCCACGTGGCCCCTCAAGATTCAAGGTGAGCAGAAGCGGTTGGCTGGGGGTGGTTTGCAAGCTTGTAAGATTATGCACAAGTAATATTCTGTCATTGGACAGCTTTCATGTCGGGGAGCTATTTTTCGAGCATTTTCGATTATATTGATTCTAGTGAAGGAATATTTTTTTCAACAGATTTGTAAACTTCTATATTTTCTACAAAATTCTCTTCCGTGTGTTTCCTTGAAAATATATATGCAAATGTATATGAATCTTTGTGTGTAATACACACCTATTGATATGTATTTAATTATACATATTTGATAAATATAATTTTGTATGTGTTAAAAAAACATCGGTTTGTGTTGCTTCCCGTCTTAAATGTAAAGCAGTCTAAGGGAGATAATTCTTTCAATTTAGTATTTTAAGGAGAGATTGCTATCGTCAGTTAGGTCACGTTACCAATTAAACAACGTGTACTGGTTGTATTAAATTTCAGTTTTATTATTAATTGGGTAGTTAGTTAATGAATACATTAATAAAATATATCACATTATTATAGATGTTATTTGATTAAAATAATAAGGAAATCATTGTATACAGTGCTCAAGTGCACTACAACTTGTCAGAAGTGTATAAAGCATATGAACTATTGTACAAATGTCTGGTAAGTGAACAGTGTATGAGTCAGATACATGCTTACGTGTGTATGGAGGGGAGAAAATCATGTGTAGTGTTGGTGAATCTCAGGAAGCATGGAAGTTTTGAAAGATGCAGTGCTCCGACAACTTACAACTGATGCCGGCAGTTTGTTCCATACTTCAGCAACTCTTAGAGTGTAAGCATCTTGAGAAAAATTGGGCATCAGATGAGCTGTGCAAGAGAGACGACCGAGCTGGTATGGTTATGTGATGCATATGTACGAGGACAGCTGTATAACAGTGCTGATCCAAGAAGACATGGGACGAAGTGGTGAAGCATGATCTTTGTATGTTGAGTCTCACAGAAGCGATGACAAATGATTGAGACCTTTTGTAGTTTACTGTGCCTGAGAAGACTCGTCAGACCAAGTGACATCGGGGTCATGGATAGTACCAGTGACCCATAAAAAGGCACCTGTGAAGGTGACGTGTAAAAGGCACCCACACCACCCCTGGAGTTGTTGGTATTAGGAAGAGCATCCTACCATAGAAACCAAGCCAAAATCAGACTGGAGTCTGGTACAGCTCTCTGGCCTATCAGTTTCACTCAAACTGTCTAATCCATACCAGAATAAAAAACGGACACTAATTGATGATGATGATGTTTTAATGTGTCTTAACTCATGCCTGGCCAAAAATCTTGTTTTATGTTCAAACTGGCCAGATTCAACTTCTCATACCTATGCTACAATGTCGGTCTAAAAAATAAACATTCAGATCATCAAAATCTCTAAGCTACAAAATAATGTGTGATCAATTCAAAACAATGTGAATAAATAAGCTTTATATTTGACATTTGAGTAATCTGAATGCTAAAGGCTTATGTCCCCAAAAGACTATTCTTCTCTACACCATTTCACAACATTGCTTTAGAATTAATGTAACTGTTTTGAACACCAGTATGTTGTATATATAAAAACTTTGAAAATCGTTTATTGAGTATCACCATCATCATCATATTAACGTCCATATTTCAATGCTTGCATGGGTTGGATGGAATTTGTTGAAGCAAATTTTGTACGGCTAGATGTCCTTCCTGTCACCGTCTCTCACCTGTTTCCAAGTAAGGTAATATTTCTCTAGGAAATGAAGGACACCACTTATATGAAGGTGACACTTGCTTACAACTATCACATCATGTCAAGGCAAGGCGACAGTAACACACACACACACACACACACACACACAACGGTTTTCTTTCAGTTTCCATCTTCAAAATCCACTCACAAAGTTTTGGTCCACCCTGGGCTATTGTAGAAGACTACTTGCTCTAGGTACCATGTAATGGGATTGAACCTAAAACCATGTTGGGAAGGCAAGAAGTTGGCTTACCAATGACATGTATATTTAATGTTTAATTTCTCAATGCAATATTATGATTATTCAACTGTTAAGAATTTTCCAAATACAATTATTGTATATTTTGTTAATTAAAGTATCTTCTCTTCCTGTTTTTTATTTTGTAGATTTCCCATGATGTCATTGGCTGGTTAAGTTTTGGAAGTTTAGAAACATGGCTGTTCTTGGTTTGCAGATGATTTTTAGCTTAATAGCTTTTACATTTCTGTACAAACTGTCTCGCTATTACTCTTTTGGGAGGTGGATTCTGTCAAATCGCCTGGTACGTTACCTCCATCCTACAAATGAAGAACTAAAGGTTGCTGCTGGAATACCCATGAGTGGAGGAGGAGGAACGAAAGCAAGGCATCGAAGGGATTATCGACGGAATAACAACCAAGAATCAGTAAAAACAGAGTCTTTTACTGTACCTCGGAGTGTTTCTTTTACCTTAGAGACTGCCAAGGTTGAAGCCAAAGATCTTTTACCACTGCACTATTTTGGTGAATTCCAGTGGCTCATGGATTTTTCGTTATGTGCTTTGATTGTCTACATTATAACAGAGATTTATTATTCTGTATTATCTCGATCAGAGCTAAATGTCAGCATCCTCTGGTGTTTGTTGGTTCTTGGGTTCTGTTTTAGAATCCTCCTCATGCAGACTTCTGTTTATTTTCAAACCGAAGATGGGGGTGAAAGAATTCTCTGCATCACTTTCTCGTTTTTCTTTTTGGTGGCAGCAATGGGAGTATTAATTGTCAGTGAAGATAACTTGGAATTTGGCTTGGAAAAAGGTTATAAAAATTTCTCAGAAAACGCTATGGTCTTCATGAAAGAACAAGGGGTAGGATCTGAGGGGCCAATAAGCCTTTTAACTTTCAAAATAGTACTTGCTATTTTATGCGCCTTTATAGGAGCATTTGTCACTTTTCCTGGACTTCGTTTAGGTAAGATGCATGTTGATGCCCTAAACTATAGTCAAGGTCAGCCTATTTTACAGTCATTGCTCTACATTAGTTTTGTTTTTCCGATGTTTATTTTATTAATGTGGGTGAAGCCAGTGGCTCGAGATCTTTTATGTGGACTTCATTGGCGAACTCCTGTAAAAGTTATGAGTGAATCAGCATTTGAAACAGCTCGCTTAATAGCTATAGCTGTCTTTTTTCTGTTGCGCTTTGGCCTTATGAGTACATATCTACAGTCCCATTTGAATCTAGCGTATGAACGTGTTGAAATTATGCACAAGGAGAGTGGCCGTATCTCAAACGTTGAAATCCAGAAGATGATTGCTCGGGTTTACTATTACCTGTGTTTTGTGGCTCTTCAGTACTTCACACCAATTCTACTTGTATTGTTCTTAACGTTTCTGTTGAAGACTTTGGGTGATTACTCTTGGGAGAGCATCTTAGGTGTAGAACATATCATGAAACCAACGACGATACTTTCGCAGTTGAATAACACTCATGCAGATCCTGTCGCCCAGGTGACAACAGCTATAGCAAACATTCGTGGTATCTTCACTTCCATTTGGTATCGTGGATTACTGTCGTTTTTGAATTGGTGGATTATAGCTGCTTGGTTTACCACATCAGTGTTTGGTACTCTTTACTACACAAAGTCTAATGTTGGATGAAAATTTCATTACACATCATTGAGAAAGAACAAAAAAAGAAACTAAAAAAAAAATAAGTCATGAATGTTTGTGTGTGTGTGTGTTGGTGTTTCAAGATTGATCAGCTCAAGAACTATTTAAACAATTTAAAAAATTCAATGCAAGTTATAATTTCATGTTTTTAATTGTTTTTTTCTCTCTCTCGGCCATATGTACATAATGAAAAATGTTCATATATATTGTATTTAAAAACTAACATTTTTTTGTGAAAATCTTATTAAACAATTTTTTTCTTAATGGTCTTTTATTTTCATTTTCTTTCTTTTTTCTTATAAGCACATTTCAGTATGTTTTTAGATCTAGCTAATTATGTCTGATTTGAATCTAGTCTGTTAGCATGTTGAAATTTAAGCAAAAACTGGTTACATCTTGAACACTGAAATCCAAAAGCAATTGTTCTTTAATACTACATTTGTTTTGTGTCTGTCTGCTTCAACATCGTTTAGGCCAAATGTGGTGCTGATCTCTGAAGCATTCAAGCTGGTGGTTCTGTTAGAAGTCTCCATTTCATGAAAGAACTTTATTGAAGAGGTGAGGGGAAGAGATCAGTGTATGCTGATCCGGTGGAGTTATGTTGAAGTAAAAGATAGCAAGCAAGATGTGGATCCATTGAGGTGGGATGTGAGGGTTTCACAGATGATCCCTTTCAGCAGAACTTGCAGCATGCTGAGCATCATAGGGGCCAATAAGTGAAAGGGAGTCAAGTTAAATGTGTTGACAGAAGGTGACAGGTGACTGAATTAAATGCGAACCCTGGATGGAGTAGTGCCTATTGGACACAAACTGGGACTTGATCAATACTGGTTAGGTGTATAATTGCTGAATGACCCCAAATATCCAATGACCTCAGGTAGCATCACTGATGCTGTGTCCTGGTCCATAAGATATATGAAAAAACTCTTAATGTTTCTCTTGAAAAATATTGGGTAATTGAACTCAACATAGGTTAGATATATCAACAACATTTTGTTTGCTTTCTATACTGGCATGGGTTGTCATGGGCTGATCCCTTATTTGGAATTACTAGCCTGTAAGTCTAGGTGTTGAGTGGATGCTCCAATTTTGGCACGGTTTCTACCATTGGATGCCCTTCCTGACACCAACCATTTTACAGAATATACTGGGTATATTGTATTTCGTCATGTTATCTCTTTTTCAAATATTCAAATATTTAATAACTTGTTTGACTTCTTGACATACTCTTTACTCTTTTTTTTACTTGTTTCAGTCATTTGACTGTGGCCATGCTGGAGCACCGCCTTAAGTCGAGCAAATTGACCCCATAGTTTATTCTTTGTAAGCCTAGTACTTATTCTATCAGTCGCTTTTGCTGAACCGCTAAGTTACGGGCACGTAAACACACCAGCATCGGTTGTCAAGCGATGGTGGGGGGGACAAACACAGACACACAAACATACATATATACGACGGGCTTCTTTCAGTTTCCATCTACCAAATCCACTCACAAGGCTTTGGTCGGCCCGAGGCTACAGTAGAAGACACTTGCTCAAGGTGCCATGCAGTGGGAATGAAACCGGCTGGTAAGATGGAAAAAATTCTAAAACATTTTGAATTGATATTTGGATGACAGATTCTAATATATTGATATTGCTTTTAATTCTTACCCTCAAATCACTTAAGATCTGAAGCAGTAGAGTCATATATATATATATATATGTATGTATGTATATAATAATTTTAACATTCGTTTTCTATGCTGGCATAGGTTAAATATATATTAGAGAAGTATGTCTGTTTTGGGATGTCGATTTTTCTATAAATTATATGCTTGCGCAAATTTCTGTAGGACATCTCTCTAGCAAACAATGCATTATATGTTTATCAAAAGCACAATGTAATGTTTCGGTAAAGGATTCCCACCCATGTCAGCATGGAAGGCGGACGTTAAACGATGATGAAATTCGTCACATATCAACACGTATTTTATTTAATGAAATGTTAGAAAAGTGAATGAAGAGTTATCTCCCTTTATAAATTCACATTATATGGAGAAATTTCAACCATGTTTCATGGTCTGCTACCACAACAGCTCCTATATAGGATCCAGTTAGCTCAAGACATCATCAGGAGGAACCACGTCCGGTTTCGGCCCCTACTCCTCTACCTTTTTGACGTGGCGGGGCCCCCGTACCTTTCGGAGGTGTCTTCAGCTCTGGTGTTGAGTGCACGTCTTCTTTCTTCTGTTCCCTGGCCTCTTCGATGCAGCGTTAACGAGTGTCAGCGGCCGACTGACTGTCTTGTCAAATTTCCCTTTAAATACCTGCTGCTAGGCTCCAGCACAGGCATCCCCAGCAAGTTGTCACGTGACACTGTCTAAACTTTAACTCCCTTTATAAATTCACATTATAAAATGCATATTTCGCCATTCGACATCATTTCTCTCCCTCTACAAATCAGCGCAGCCTTTCCTACGAAGAGGTATATTTGAAAAGTTCAATATCATGGCGAAAAAAGAAAATATTAGTAAAGCTAATACAATATTTAAACACAGGCATGGTTGTGTTGCTAAGAAGTTCTTTTTGCAACCACGTGAGTTCAGGGTTAGTCCCTTCGTGCAGCCCGTTTAAACGAGTGTTTTCTATAATAACTTTGCTGATCAATCTCTTGTAAGTGAATTTGGTAGATAGAAAATGTATGGAAGCCCAAGCCCCTTATCTCAACTTCTTTCAAACCAATATTTACACGCTATTATTTATAGCCTTATTTTCTTCGAGATTCATCGTTCCTAAGAGGAATTATCCAACATTACCAAAGTTTCTAAATCCTGTTTTATATATTTATGGGTGCATATTGCATGTGTGCGTTTATACTTGTTCCCACATCGCTTGACAACCGGTATTGGTTTGTTTACGTCCCTGTAAATTGTCGGCAAAAGAAACCTGTGGAATAAGTATCTAACTTTAAATAAATAATCAAAGTACTAGTGTCGATTTGATCGGCTTAACTCTTCGAGGCGGTGCCACAAGTTGGCTGCAATCCAACGAGTACAGAGTGTCCCAAAAGTCACTGATGGGTTTCAATTTTCAATAACTTCCTTAACTTTACAAATAAATGCATGAAATTTTGATACAATATAAAGGACATAATGGACATTAATATTCACAAGTCAAATTTTGCAACACCACTACATCACATATGAAAAATGACATCGCTTAAATAGCAGCCATTTTCGGCTTCGCACGCCTATGTTCTTCCCAAAACTTGCACCATAACATCCTTGAGTTTCAGGCCCCACTTCTCTGATTTCTCTATTGATGTTCTCCTTCCGTTGCACCAGGGTCTCCGGTTTGTTGACACAAACCTTCTCTTTCAGGTATCCACACAATATGGATCAGCAGACGTAAAATCAAGGGTGTGATTTGAAGGAGATTTCGTTGCCATTTCTACCAATTCAAGTGACCGTGTAAAACAGTGATTCTCAACCAGGAGCCATATGATCCTTGGTGGGTGGGGTCCATATAAGATTTCGTTGCTAAAATTTATATGTAATAAATTGGGTATACTCTTACAATAACACAAAACATTTTAACAATTTTTTAATAAATAATTCCTGATAATATTTATTTACAAAAATATGAAAAGAACTTTTTAAACATCGAATGGCTATGGAGGTTCATCCAAGTAGAATAAGGACCAAAAGGAGCCATAGGTAAAAAATTGTTTGAGAATCACAGGCGTAAAGGCTTTCTTGTTGCTTTTAAATCAACTTTGAATGCATAAATCCAGGGAGAAAAGAAATACGAGGAAAATATATGATTCTTTTATATGTTTTCGCAGTATTTTCAGTGCCTTTCGATTACTATTTTGAAAATCTTCAAGGGAACTTTAGTTTCATTTAAATTCATTTTCAAAGTAAGATATTTTAGCTTTAGTATCTAGACATTTTAATTATTCTGAAAATATATAACCATTAATGCGTAGATCATTAAGCCACCATTAACAATATCAAAGCTACGGAGATTGCAAGTATGAGGAGAACATCTAGTGCGATGTATCGATTAAAGAGGTTAGGCTCATTACTTATTGGCTGGAGTTTGTTTTTATGTAATTGAAAAATTGGAGTTGATAATTACAGTTTAACTGTATAATGCAAGGGAAGTAACTTTCATTACTGACGATGCAGCTTAATGGCTTTAGCTATCTTAAATTTTATACACGAGTTCTGAACCTCTACTGAATAATATTAAATGGTTTAGAATAATATTAATTGATTTAATTTAATACAAAAGAAAAAGAAAAGGGATTTGCTTTCAACGCCTGGAATATATATATATATATATAACAGACTAAATTATAGATCATGATTTCGTAGTTATTGCAGTATTATGCAGCTTCTACTCGTCAGTATAATATGGTCAAGACACATGTGTCTTGAGGGGTTAGCTTTGAGAGTTGCATTTCCTCGCGTTCGGTAAAAATGTGTTTATTATGGTAGTTTGACTTTGGAGTCCCTTTTAGCGTGACGCATTCATGTATAGTAATGCCCTTATATAAATAAATATATTTTGGGGAATAAATGATGGATTTTTCCCTTATGAGGTTTTTTTCACGCTAGCTACTTGATAAATTCTTATAAAAGAATTCATCCTATTATTGAATTAATTATATATATATATATATATATATATATATATATATATATATATATCACTTTTTCCCCCTCTCGTTCTTCTGTTACTACTACGTATCTCTCGTTCTTCCTTCTGTTACTACCATATCTCTCTCGTTCTTCCTTCTGTTACTACTATATTCCTCTCTTCCTCTCTTTCTCTCGTTGCTCACCTATTCTTCTACTTCCTCCCTTTGTTTCTCCCTCTACCACTCTCTCACTCTCTCTCTTCCTTACCCCTGCCTGGTCACATGCTTCCGGTCACTAATCCTTTTCTTCCTTGGCTATCGCCGAGCAAACACGCGAACTTACTTCGTCCCTACTTTCAGTTCGTGCCTCACAGCGTTCATATACACATAATTTTTCACGTCTGGCCGCATAGCCTTTTCCGTTTGTTTTCCTGTCTTGTTTTTTGTCCGCCACTACATTCCTCCATGGCACAGGTTTAATTTGCGGTCCATGGGAAGAGCCGTTTTAACGATGCGTCCTGCCCAACTCTTCGAAACGCCGGTGTTAAAACGGGGGTAACTGATGAAAGAAAATGTTCTCCTTGAGGACATACCCAGGCTTGAGGACATACCCAGGCTTGAAAGAAATGAAGCTAGTATGATCTGCTGGATGTGTAATGTCAGTGGATGTCAGTGGGCATACACGACAGAGTGTAAGCGCCCCGAGAGAAATGTTGGACATAAGAAGCATCAGATGTGGTGTGCAAGAGAGACGACTGCGCTGATATGGTTATGTGCTGCGTATGGATAAAGGTGTGAAGAAGTGTCACACACTAACTGGAAGTGACAGGGACTCGTGGAAGAGGAGACCCAGGAAGACATGGGACGAGGTGGTGAAGCACGACCTTCGGACGTTGGGTCTCACAGAGGCAATGACAAGAGACCGAGACCTTTGGAGATATGCTGTGATTGAGAAAACTCGGCAAGTAAAATGAGATCACAGCCGTGGCCGATACAAGTGTCGCATAATCAGCCCATTTAAAAGTACCCTTGAATCGTCTGGCAACACGCTGTGCTTGAGAAGACCTATTGAGTCAAGTAAAATTGCAATCAAAATGGAAATCGTAGTTGTGGCCGATGTCAGTGCCGCCTGACTGGCACTCGTGCTAGTGGCCCGTTATAAGCACCATTCAAGTGTAGGTCGATGCTAGTGCAGACCGACTGGCTCCCCGTGCCGGTGGCACGTAAAAAAGAACCATCCGAACGTAGCCGATGCCAGTGTCGCCTGACTGGCTCCCGTGCCGGTGGCACGTAAAACCCACCCACTACACTCTCGGAGTGGTTGACATTGGGAAGGGCATCCAGCTGTAGAAATCTTGCCAGATCAGATTGGACCCTGGTGCAGCCTACTGGCTTGCCAGTCCTCAGTCAAACCGTCCAACCCATGCCAGCATGGAAAACAGACGTTAAACGATGATATATATACATATTTACGTGGTCTGATCAATAAGTATCCGGACTGTTGCCATAATAACGAAGTTAAAGCACGCACAGTGAAGCCGCTTGGCACAGATTGACCTTGCACTCTGCTGTGCATGCGTATTAAGTTTTAACGTTCTAGCTCACTTCTGCTGGCTACAGCAGTGCTTGGAAGGAAGGTGTGTAGCGTGTGATCGTCGCATTGACCATGGCAGAGAAAGTTGAGCAGAGAACCTGCATAAAATTTTGCCAAAAGCTTGGCGATACCTGTTCAGAGGCCTACGCAAAGTTTTCAAAGTTTTCATCGTTCTTTATACAATCCAGGAGATCTTGTGCAACTAAAACCCGAGTGTCTTTTTGGTCAGCTGAAAGCAGTTTTGGTGCAAACTTGGCAAACACGCGTCTCATATCCAAATCTTCAGTGATCATAGACTGAACTGAACCGTAACTAATTTGCACATCCGCTGATAACTCACGGATGGTGGTTCGATGATTTCTTCACACAGCTGCAAGTACATTTGCGATGTATTTCTCCATTCTGCTGGTTGCGGGTCTCCAAGAACGTTCGTCAATATCGACATTTTTTCGGCCATCTTGAAAATGTCTGAACCACTCGTACAGTTGTGTGCGGCTCATACACCCGCTCTTCATACACTTTCTGCAACTTAGGCCCCTGAGCTGGTATCATTGCGACGATCACACGCTACACACCTTCCATGTAACTGGGAAGCAGGCTTCTTACCACAGAGCCATGCCTGAAGCAGACGAATGAGTTATCTGGTGTCGCTACAATTGCTTCTTTAGGAATCTGTTTTCATTGCGACAGGAGTATAATGCAATTAATTAGATAGTGTATTAGGTTGCTCAACTCCCAACTCACCAGGCCACCAAATAAACAAGTGAGCCGTAACTTGTTGATTATTCAACAGATTCTCAACAAGTGAAATTTCTAATCGAAAATATCAGAATTTAAGAAATTTAAAGTAGGTGTGTCCTTAGGTTGTCAATCTAGTGGGTTGGATAGTGGCATACGGTCGTAGATATATTTTACTTGTTTCAGTCTGTTGAAGAGCGTAGGCTCGAAACGTAATAGACTTTCTCATTTTCCCGCGCGTAAAACTGATACACCTCCTTGTTGTTCACACACCTGTCTTCGTCTTTTGTTTTTCTATAAATTTTAACTACATGTACATATATGGCAAGGCTCTTTTCAGTTTCAGTCTACAAAATCGGATCGGGTCTACAGTTGAAGACGTTTGCCCAAGGTAACACGAAATGGAACTGCACCCGGAACAATATGGATGGAAGCTAACTTTTTACCACCCACTCACCCACACTTACATGTATATATATATATATATACTCTTTACTCTTTTACTTGTTTCAGTCACTTGACTGCAGCCATGCTGGAGCACCGCCTTTAGTCGAGCAAATCGACCCGGGACTTATTCTTTGTAAGCCTAGTACTTATTCTATCGGTCTCTTTTGCCGAACCGCTAGAAGACGGGGACATAAACACACCAGCATCGGTTGTCAACCAATGCTAGGAGGACAAACACAGCCACACACACATAGATATACATATATACGACGGGCTTCTTTCAGTTTCCGTCTGCCGAATCCACTGACAAAGCTTTAGTCGGCCCGAGGCTATAGTAGAAGACACTTGCCCAAAGATGCCACGCAGTGGGATTGTACCCGGAACCACGTAGTTGGTAAGCAAGCTACTTACCACACAGCCACTTATTTATTTATATATATATATATATATATATATATATATATATATATATATATATATATATAGATATATATATATATATATATATGCATGTTTGTATATTTATATATTTGTGTATATATATGTTTATATATATGTATGTATACATCTATACACACACAAATATATATGTATATATATATATATATATATATATATATATATATATATATATATATATATATATATATATATTTATGTATATATCATGAATGTATATATATATATACATATACATATACATACATTTAAAAAATAAATACTGGGGTTCACCTTTGCGACGAAGAAATCCTTCAAGACGGTGCCCCAGCACGGCCGCACTTCAATGAATTCAGAAAGTAAATACAATAACAGAAACGCGCGCACACACACATACATACACACATACATGCATACACACATACATACATACATACACACACATAGATACATACATACATTGATACATCATACATACATACATACATACATACATACATACATAAATACATACATACACACACATACATACATACATACATACATACATACATACATACATGCATGCATGCATGCATACATACATACATACATATATAATACATACACGCATGCATGCATACATACATGCATGCATACATACATTCGTACATACACACACACATATATACATACATGTACATAATACATACATACATACATGTCTGTATGTATGTATATATGATGTATGTATGTATTATATCTATCTATCTATCTATCTATCTATCTATCTATCTATCTATCTATCTATCTACCTACATACATACACACATCTTCCTATTTACCTATCTAACAATAGATAGTGTAAGATTTTTCGTGAAAATTTTGTACACTTTCTTTTTGTTAAGACTGCAATATTTTCTCACCAAAACAACGGCCAAAGTTGAAAGAATTAATCTCAGATTCTTGAGAAGTTATACAATATTTATTTCCTCCTCCCACCACCACCGCAAGCAGTTCATTGTATCTTCATACACAACTCTTAATTCTACGTATTTCAGTCCACAAAACAGAAAACACGATGGTCGTATGCAGATGGGTGACCGGCTAAGTTATCTTGAACGCTAATCCTGTTGAATCTGTCACGAAACACAGGATTTCTTGCGCCTTAGGCATAGCAATGCATTTAAGAATTATTGTATTAATTCCCATAGTAACCATTTGCTTCAATGGAGATATTGCCGTTTCCTAGATGATTCGTTTACAGATTGCACTTCATGGAAACGAAGTCTACAGCGGTAATAAACGATCAACTGTGGATCGTTTATTACCGCACATTTTCAAATACACCATATTTGAAAACAAATCAAAATACACAAGCGTACTCTTTTACTTGTTTCAGTCATTTGACTGCGGCCATGCTGGAGCACCGCCTTTTTAGTCGAGCAAATCGACCCCAGGACTTATTCTTTGTAAGCCTAGTACTTATTCTATCGGTCTCTTTTGCTGAACAGCTAAGTTACGGGGACCTAAACACACCAGCATCGGTTGTCAAGCGATGTTGGTGGGACAAACATAGACACACAAACACACACACATATATATACACACACACACACACACACACACACACACACACACATATATATATATATATATATATATATATATATATATATATATATATACGACGGACTTCTTTCAGTTTCCGTCTACCAAATCCACTCACAAGGCTTTGGTCGGTCCGAGGCTATAGTAGAAGACACTTGCCCAAGGTGTCACGCAGTGGGACTGAACCCAGAACTATGTGGTTGGTAAGCAAGCTACTTACCACTCAGCCACTGCATCCCAATTTAAACAACGCATATTCAGGAAAAATGTTTTTTTTTGTTGTGTCATCAAAACATGTAATATAGGCCCAACTTCGCATATAAGACCCGGGGTGGAGTTTTAAAAAAATTCTTTTATTCTTTTAATGATTTCAGCCAAAGGCTGGGGCCATGCTGGAGCACTGCCTTCGCTGGTGCACCGATTTTTTTATTCACCTGTTTCAGTCATTAGATCACGGCCAAGTTGGGGCACAGCCTTGAAGAATTCTTAGTCAAATGAATCGACCCTAGGACGTAGTTTTGTTAAGTACGGTACTTATTCTATCGGTTCCTTTTACCGAACTGCTATGTCACGTGCACATAAACTCACCAACACCAGTTGTCAAGCGGTGTTGGGGACACACACGGACACACACACACACACACATACACACAAACACACACACACACACACATCTGTATATATAGATATATGTATGCGACTCCACTCACAAGGCTTCGATCAGCCTGAGGCTATAGTAGAAATCACCTACCCATAGAGCTACGCAGTGGGACTGAACTTGGAACCATGTGGTTGGCGTCTTATATGCTATGAAATATGGTTCTTTTAAAGACAATGAAGGTGGGGCATAGCAGGGCTGGTTGCGTTTAAACTATCCTATAAGAATTGCTGTTATTGTTGTTGTTGTTGCTTTGATCAAAAGCGTTCCAGTTGCCACCCCTAGGTGCAGGCATTGCTTCCCAACCATACAGTTTCAGGTTCCATTCCCCTGCTTGGTACCTAGAGCAACCTATTTTCAAGGTAAAATATTTAAGCAACCACGTGTTGTAATAACCAATTATAAAAAACCCAATGATCCACTGATTAAAGGATGTTATTAACCGAATCATTAGACACAGTCCTTCAGCTCGAACCCTCGACGGTTTATATCACAACTTCGGCACAACACTGCGCTCATTAAAAAAATTAAAATTTACCCCAAAACTTTGCGAAATATTGCGACGATAGAAGAATGTCGGATAGAAATCTACTGTTTATCTTAATCTTGAATAACATCTTGAGTAACTGGTGTTTTAGTGGATCAACTGCGAACTGTTACTCGCGCACACACACATTTATATACCTGGCATGGGTAGTTATAATAAAGAAGTTTTCTGGACATTGCACATGAGCAGTGTCAGCCTGGATACTGAAAGGGTTTTTTAACGTTGAGAGTGGATTAGTTTAACAGCGATATAAGTGAGTTCTGACGCAGAATATAATATTACTATTATATAACCAAACAACGTATACGATAAAAAAAAAAACGTCGCCCTTTCAAATCCTAGCCAGGCTCATAGGCCCGGTTTCCCGGTTTCTATGGTGTATGTGTTTCCCACCAGCTGGACGGGACGCCAGTCCATCGCAGCATTACTCAAGAAACAGGAAGAAAGAGTGAGAGAAAGTTGGGACAAATTAGTACAACAGGGATCGCCACTGCCCCTGCCGGAGCCTCGTGGAGCTTAGGTGTTTTCGCTCAAAAAACACACACAACGCCCGGTCTGGGAATCGAAACCGCGATCCTCCGACTGCGAGTCGGCTACCCTAACCACTGGGCCATTGTGCCTTCACAAACAACGTATAGTATTAGCAATACACGTTAACTTCATAAACTCTGTCTCCAAACGACTAAAGACCGCCATAAATTTTAATATTAAGAAACAGGGAACAACAATGGCTTCAGTTACACCTGGTATTTCTTGTACTTGAATGAAAAAGACGATAACTTCGGTAATTACGAATAACGATTGCCATAAGTCATTTGCTCTCCTTCCGAGACGCTTAAAGAGAAATATCAAGCATTGAAGAAGTACTAATCTATTCAACCAATTATGTTTTATGTAGACAACCATTGCATGCATAAACGACATGAATTCATTATGATGACTATCGTAGGACAGAACAGCTTCACTACCTGTTGTTGTTGATGATGATGATAATAACTCAATCAAAATTGCAGTTGGTTTCCATGGAAATAATAAACTTAATAGATTATCTCGTTTCTATTGTTATAAGATGAAGATAAGAGCTTTTGTTTGAACGCAGTTGTACTGAACATTAATGTGGCTGAAAGGACGGGATGTGTCCGCCGTAAGCGAAATATTGTTTTGAAAGAAAGCCCAGACTAAACGAACTGATTATTTCCTTTAATGTCTCCAGCCTAAAATAACCTTTAGTTTGCAAACTCGAACCAACTAGATCTTACTCTAATTTTGAACAGTCATTATGTACAAAATTGCATTTATACTACTTAATTATAAATGAATCAGTGAGTCACCAGAAATGGAACAAATATCGAAAGACATGATTTACAGAATTTTATCTCCTATCTTTACGTTCTCAGTTCAAGTCCTGACAGGGTTGATTTAACTTTCGTTTGTCTTTACGTTCTGAGTTCAAATTCTGCCGAGGTTGACTTTGCCTTTCATCCTCTCGGGGTCGATAAAATAAGTATCAATAAAGTACTGGGGTCGATGTAATCGACTCTTCTCTTCCCCACAAACTCCAGGCCAAAGGATTATTCCCTGGTCGAGCCTGCTCGGATTTGCTTGACTTGATCACACCATCCATCATAATCCCGACTAGATGACCAACAAGCCATACCTGCATAAAGCTAGCCAATTATAGTTTTTTAGGACATGTCTAGTCCCACGACGGGCGTGGTGTCTATATATACGTGTCACTAATGAGTTTTTACTCAACCTATCAGTAATGTCCCACAAAATACATGTCTCTTTCTTTAATTGTATCAACTATAGAAAGAAGATTGCCGTACAGTTTTTGTTTGGTTGGATAGTTTTTCCAAAAGATGTTTAGAACAGTCCGCAATATGAGTGTATAGCCATCATCAGTTCTTGTCGCCAGTTGTCTGGTAAATGTCCAAGCTACAGATTCGTACACTAGCACTGATTTCTCCGCGGCATAGGAGAAACTCTAAGTTCATCTGATAATAATTTTCAAGATAACACCGATGCTGTGAAAAACTACCCAGGCCCACGAGGGACAAACTTTTACATGTTTTCTTTTGTAGACGTCATGTTGCTTCTAATTATACGAAGGTGTCTATCGATTTTTAGAAGCGTTCGTTTCTTTGCCGTTATTGAGGCATGATTGAAGGCTTTGAGGTTTCGGGATAATGACCAATATCTCGAGCGTTCTTCTCAAGATTATATAAAGTGGTATCTTCGGAGATGGTGTATGCAAACAGCGCAATATCCTTACAACGATCTACATCTGTTATTGTTGTAGTTGAGTAGCGAGGGGTGGTGGATGTTGTCAGACTGAAGCCGACGTTATTTATATACTTATGACAATGGAAGAGCAAAGGACGTAGTAGAGGCTGATGATAACGAACAATTGTGTTAGAAAATCGCCTTGCAAAATGCATGCTTTGATGAAGATGAAATCGTTTTCTTTTTCCATCCAGTAAATATTCTGGAATCTACTGAAAGAATTACCCCTCAGCCCTTACAAAAATTGGCGCTGTAACGAAATGACTAGACAAGGGAGCGGTTGTCGTCTTTCCCTCACAAGCTAGAAGCAAAGTCTGTGGTGGACCCATTCATCTACTGAATGCACACACACACACACACACACACACACACACACACACACACACACACACACACACACACACATGTGAAGGCGCGTGGTTCAGTCAGTGGTTAGGTCGTCGAGCTCACAATCATGAGGTACTGGTTTTCTCTGAGACATGGTTCTCCTGGGATATTATCTAGATGTTTTTGACATCCCCTTTTATCACACCTTGGGCACCTACAATAACAGGAACAGTTCTCGCTTTAAGCTGCCACATCTTTTGTGTGTGTGTGTGTGTGTGTGTGTGTGTGTGTGTGTGCATTCAGTAGATGAACGAGCTGTGTGTTCTGTTCTTGAGCAAGACACTTTATTTCACGTTGCTCCAGTTCACTCATCTGTAGAAAGGAGTTGCAACATCACTGGTGCTAAGCTGTTTCGGCCCTTTGTCTTTCCTTTGGATAACATCAGTGGCGTGGCGAGGGGAGGCTGGTATGCGTGGGCGACTGCTGGCCTTCCATAAACAACCTTGTCCAGACTTGTGCCTTGGAGGGTAACTTTCTAGGTACAATCCGATAGTCATTCATGACCGAAGGGTCTTTTACCTTTTATGTGTGTGTGTGTGTGTGTGTGTGTGTGTGTGTGTGTGTGTGTGTGTGTGTGTGTGTGTGTGTGTGTGTGTGTGTGTGCGTGTGTGTGTGCGTGCGTGCGTGTGTAGGTGCTAAACTCTAATGAATAAATGAAGGTAATAATGATGACGATGATGATGATGATGATAATAATCCTACCTACTATAGGCACTGACTCATGGCTTCTGATTTTGACTAATTGGAAATGTTACCATGTCTTGGTATAAAAAGATGGGCTACAGCAAATATTCTGCTCAATACCACAGATCTGCTTGTCAGTTGCTTGACCTTAACCAATCGAGCATGTCCCTTAATGGGTGACGATATGTGCGTCTCTGATCACGAGCAGAAGTAGTGGAGGAGCATCATAGCCATGTGTTGAGAGGAATTCTTTGGGGGTTTGAATAATTTGCCTCTGGAAACATGGGTGCTTCGTTCATCATCCTTAAACAACCCTCATTCAGGGACCTTTTGAGCAAGATTGACTTCTCGACCTGAAGAAAATTCTAACTGGGTCCCACCTGCAAGGTCATGCGTTGTTTATCTTGATATGAGATCACCATGTTGCGCACATATGGTTGTGATACATGTGCCTGGTGTACCCTTATCAGACAGGTAGTCACGATGAGTATATTGGGCTTCGTATATTTTACCCCAGTGTCACTTTGATGGCATGCACTGCTCTCTTATCTAACAACAATAATAGTTAAAACAGAATTCTAGATTAAATTTCTTTCATTTAAAGTTGAAGCTTATGTTGTAACGGACTCATTAATTATTAATATGATAATTGATGTTGCTAGCGCTCGATTTTTTACATCAAGTGACAAAACTGGAGGAAGCCAGAAGCACAACGTTTTACAAATGGCCACCAGTCATTCGTAATTTTAACTTGCTTTTCGTGTATTTCATTTTGGAAAGTAGTCGCTCAGAAATATAAGTGTCATCGAACGTCGATGCCATGAACTGTCAAATTGATATAAAGTCTGTGTCCAAAATTATATTCGTCGTAGAACACTAGTAGAGATATTCGCCTTGCATGAAATCTGAATGTTAATATACCGTTACATTGTAACTCAATAAGTTCCATTAGAAGATTTTCTATTACAAGACTACTTCCTTACCAATCGGTGTACGATATAGTCTGAAGTCGTGTGTGTGTGTGTGTGTGTGTGTGTGTGTGTGAAAGACTGTTAGTTTTTAAGTTGCAGCCACCGATATGTTGTCTGTAAGTTTGGTCTCTCCGAGTATAAGGAAATGAATATAGTTTGATTTCTCTGTTTGGCATTTTCACAGTCATAATTTTGTTTCGAAAGTGAGTGTGAATCTTGGCGTAGGCGTGACTGTGTCGTAAGAAACTTAGTTCCTAACCACATGGTTCTGGGTTCAGTCCCACTGCGTGGCACCTTGGGCAAGTGTCTTCTGTAACCTCGGGCCGACTCACAAGGCTTGCGAGTAGATTTGGTAGATGGAAACTAAAAGAAGCCCGTTGTATATATGTATATATTAATATATATGAATATATCCATGTATTCGTGTGTGTGTTTGTGTTTGTGTTTGTCTCTCTACCATCGCTTGACAGCCGATGTTGATATGTTTACGTCCCCATAACTTAGCAGTTCGGAAAAGATATCGATAGAATAAGTGCCAGACAAATATTCATTAAGGCGGTGCCCCAGCATGGGCACAGTCTAATAACTGAAACAAGTAAAAAATAAAGGAAGAAGCAGCTCTATGAGAAAAATAACCCGAATTAAGTACATTTAATGAACAAACAAGGAAGGATGCAAAAGTTTGGTGTTCCAATAGCAAAACATAGAATCAGGGGAAAAAATGAAACGAAACAAACTTTTACCATTTAAAAGGAGTCGAAATTGGTAACCAAAAATTGGACTTTCACTGATAGGAATTCACACAGACGAAGTGTTTGACAGCCGTTGTACACACTCACGCACACACACACACACACACACACACACACACACACACACACACACACACACACACACACACACACACGTCTGTTCTTTTTTCTTTTCTTCCTTTTTTTCACTCTCAGCCTGTGGGCTGCGGCCATGCTAGGGCACTGCCGTTTGCTTTGTTATACTTCCACTAAACCTCCTCTGATGTGTAGCATTTGGCGAATGAGTGAGTTTGATGTTGCTGCCCTGTGTCAAGGCCGACAGGAAGCAATGCAGCTTTCTAGGTCTAACCAACAGTAGTATTATTCCATTCAGGAGACTGTCATTTTATGATACTCAGCTATCACGCACAAAATACAAGCTTCCAAATCCTGCTTCCTGATTGGGTAAAAATGATCGAGCTTTAAACCCCACCCGGCAACAATTTTCTGAAATTTTCCTGGAATAAATGAATCACAACAGTACATCAATATCCCAAATTTGGAAATTTTCACTTAATGTTAAAATTTCAATATCTGTGACAGCAACAGAAAAGATCCCTCATTCTCTATTTGTCTATCTCTTTCATTTTTCGTGATTCTCATTGTAATTATCCAACTCTCTCTATGTATAAGGAATTTAATTAGGGAGTCAGAGTGTTTTAAAAAAAAGGTATATAAAAAATAGCTTATTTTAATTGCATATTTTTCTGTTAGTAACTGTGTTTTTTCTAATACACAATCCTCCCACATACAAACACACACACACATGGCCTCGCTTGGAGTGGGATGGGGTTAAAAATTTAAATTACAAATTTGTTGTTGTTGTTGTTGTTTAAACCCCAGTGATAGACCATCTTTGAGCTAAACAAAACCGTTATTTCCGCATCATCATTCCATATAAATATGTGTCAGAGTGACAAAAAAAAAAAAAACCCCAAAAAACCCGAGAAAGGTACCAGGTGGTCGTGGGATATGCTAGAAACATCTAAATCTCCCTTAAATCACATACTTCTGCGTCTGAAAATTATATGTAATTATACACAGAAACAAATTACCGATTCGGACTGTCTGTATTTTAAAACTATGATTAAAAATATTTCGAAAGAAAATAAAAAGAAAAAGCCAAAATTTTTGGATTTATGAGGGTTAATGAAAAATTATAATAAAATTCACTATTGCTTTTAAATTACGTTTCATTTTCTACTTGAGAATAAAGGAAGTGGGAATTGTAATGGCGATCGCCGATTTCCAAATTTTTTTCATTTTGCCAAAGGGCTTCTCCCATCACTTTTAAGTGCCTAGTGCAAAAAAAAAAAAAGAAAAGAAAAGAAACAGAATGGGAAAAATCGGTACTGAGTGAGGGAGGAGGTGGGGGTTTGAAAAATCATAAATTTTCAATTTTGTTTAACTGAATAGACTTCTATTGTTTTAAAGGACGTTATGCAAAAAAAAAAAAAAAAAAATGGACAAACTCAGTCCGGAAATGGGTGGGAGTGATCATAAATTTCCAAATTCTTTTCTTTCATAAAACGCTTCTCCCACACGTCATTTGAAAGGGTGTGCTTCAAAAAGAAAAAAGAAAAAAAAATTCTTCTTCACCACAGTCTTCTATCTTGTGGTATATTTACGTAATGGCGCAAGGCCTGTCATTAAGCCAAAAACTTCTTCTTTACATCTTAGTTCAGCTTAAGTGTTAGAACTGCTCTGGAATTGCGTCAAATATATTCATGTTCGGAATAATTATTAAGCTAAATTTTAGAGAAAATCTTAATAATTATTCCAAACATGCATACATTCGATGCAGTCCCAGAGCAGCTCTATCACTTAAGCTGAATTAAAATGTAACGAAGAAATTTTTGGCTTAACAACAGAAGGTCTTACGCCATTGCATAAATACACCGCAAGATAGAAAGTGACGGTTAAATGAAATTGGTAGGAAGAGTAACTTCTAATGGAAACATTACTAAGCACTTAGATAGGCTTTTCCCACAGAGAAGCAGAAGGAGATAACTACCTAATATACAATAAAGGAATGACACAAGAATGTCTTCAGGCCAGCACGATGAGAAAAATAGTGACTATTGTGCAATTCAAGTATGAAAAATACTATCATATTTTCGTATCAAATGTCCACAGCGATATTATCTCCAAATGGAACGTGACATTACCGTCTAAATTATGTACAATACTAGCCACAGGAAATATTCTCTGCCTTTTTAGCTGCTTTTCACTTCTTTTTGTTGTAAGTAGACGTATGATGAAGTAAATAACTTAATAATGTATGTATTTATGCATGCGTGTCTGCATCTAAACCTGCATGTATGTCTGCCTGTCTGTATGTATGCAGTACGTATGTTTGTATGTATGCATTGTGTGTATATACGTCTGTCTTTCTGTTTGTATGTATGTAATTCTTACGTACGTATGTATGTCGTACCTATGTATGAATGTATGTATGCATGAAGGCATTTGGTTTAGTGGTTAGTGTTTGGGCTCATAATCATATGGTCGTTGGTTCAATTCTTGGAGCGCGGAGTCATTGTGTTCTTGAGTAATGCATTTCAGTTCGCGTTGCTCCAGTCTTTTCAGCTATAGATGAGTACCAACCGGATACATCTGGTGCAGCTCTCTCTCTCTTTCTCCATCCGTCATATACTGAATGTTTCGCTGGGCAAAGGGCGGAAGGGCCGTGAGAGTGTGTGTGAGAGAGAGAGAGAGAGACTTATACGTTTAATCCAGAAGTTTATTCTGTTGACCGAACTATTTAATACCCCTCGTCTAACGACAGCGATCCACTATGTAATATATTTATTTCATCTCTGTATTCGACCACCAGTAACTTTATAATTGATCTCCTGTGTGACAAGAAGTGAAACAGACTGAGAACCACTGACATAGAGACCAGAAAGTCTTCCAGCAGATTATTAATATTTCGCACCAGTACCGTCTTCCAAATCCTCAGTCCACCATATTGCCTCTCCACCCTGTCGAATTCGTGTTAAGATACTTAATGCAGTGGGAGTCACAAATCTAATGTATTAGCTGTATTCTTGGATTTGCACTGGTGCAGCATTTGATCTGCTTCTTGTAATCTCTTAAACTGCATCGTACTGATTGTTATAACATACCATTATTACGAACATGTATTCATATTGTCTGCTTAAATAATTCTTATTCAAAGAAGTGAGATTTCGCCCCCGTCCATTTTATTCCAGAATTGCAAACCAACGTCAAAACTCAAAATCACCATAAGGCATCTCTTGCCAATATCGATAAACAGAACATTGCCTAGAGGCTTTCTTTCCAGAAGACATGTTGGCATAGATCTACTCTATATTCAAAAGATAGTAACCAATAGTATTAAGAAGGCTGAAGCTTTGCTCATCTTAATTCAGTTTACAAATATGTCTGGTTTCTTGTACTCGATTTTATCTGCTGAAATTATCTGATCTTGATGTAATGTGGAATTTTTAAAACACAAATAACAACTCCTCAACTCGATAAGACACTAAACATTGACGAGTGAATTTTGTAATATTGTTGCTTTTTTCATAACATTGGCTATTTATTGTCACATTTTAAACTTTGTATTCATAAGAGAATCGGTCAGTAAATATATGTTATTTAAAAAGGGGTATTATACCATTCACTTGTTCATGACAGATCGTGGTCCTTATCTAGGTTAACGTTAACTGTCAGTGTACGACTCATTCTAGAGTGTTCACGAACGCTACTGGTAACATGGCGTCAAGCACAACTCATTACACGTGACTATTCCAGCAACTAAATCGTTGGCGACTAAACCGTCGGCGATTAAACCGGCTCCTCCACTAGGCTTGTCTGGCAGGCGAACCTGTCGAGTATGGCTGCTAGATATTCTGTAGGTCAAAATCATATCTACCAAAAGTACAGACGACGTCAACAAGAATCTTGCTAGAATGCCGGGATTTAGAAATTTCAGGTGAGTGTCCGGCATGTTGGAAAACCAAGGGAGTGAAACTTCACTTAGCTTTTGTTAAAGCATGTCTCTAAGAGAAGGTATTTCTGAATCCACAGCCTCATCAGCAGGATAACTAGGTGGGCATTCTGGGATTAGCAGCTATAGAAAATAACCAAAATAAAAGGGTAGTGCTTGTGAAGTAGCGAAAGGTAAGGGAGTCAGCCCTCAACAATAAATCAGGTCCGAAGAAAACTCGGGGCCCTCTGAACCTATTCATTTCAGAGAGACTATCTGAGGTCCCGACCTTCAGCCATCAGGAAGGAAATATTCATTTACCGATTCACTTATTTATACAATAATTTATTTATACAATAACGAAAGTTTTCTCAGATAAAGTGAGTCGTAACACCTGTCCATGTTGTAAGAAGAAAATAAACACCAAGAATCCTTCTTCTGTTACGTAACTTTGAGTTCTTCGTAATTGAGGATAACCTTTTCGAAATCTATCGATATAACAGCTTCTTTTTATGTTGAAAACACTTGAAATGAAAATGACATCATGCAGAAACAACACCCTCCTCCCACACACATTGTATTCATTTGTTAACTCGAAAAATATTACGATTGATGCAAAAGTTCCTAGAGATGAGATTGTTTTATTGTTGATTCTGTTGCTGTTGTTGTTGCTGTTTGAGTGCATACGTATGTTGGTGTGTGTGAGGCTATATGTTCTGGCTTATCTAATCAAGAATTCTAAATTATAACAACAACAGCAATACTATTAATGCATTATGGAAAGATTGAATATTTTTCATGTACGAAGCAAAACACCGAAATAATTTTGTTACCATTTTTTATTTTCTTTTGTAAAATTATATTATCTATAACTTAGCACATCACGTTCATTATTTTGTACAACACCACTGGCCATATATTCCCCATCAATCATAAAAATACCTGTAGCATTCGTTATTTAAAATGGAGTAATTTGTAAAATATGGTGATAAAATATTGGCTGTCTGATTTGTGACACAAAGTGATTATTTGTCTTGGCGTAAACATATACATACATACCTACATACATCGTGTACATTGTTTGGTTATAATAATGCATGTTCTGTTTTTGTTTCTCATTAAAAAAAAAATTCCCTGAAATATAACAAACGGAAACAATCCCAAAACGGAGATGTTATTCATTCCAGTCATTATATATTGTTATATAATACGAATGAATATGTAATCCTTATTTATTGAGGTTCCATAACAAAACCAAAATAACCAAAAAGCAAAACAAAAAGAAAAAAAGAAAAAATACAAGCTAAAAACAAACAATTTCCCTTATATTCAAGTGTATGCCATACATGTAATACAATACCTGTGGAAGTGCGTTGCCTGGTAGTTTGGGTGTTGTACTTATCGCAAGGTCGTGGTTTCGATTATCGGATCGGCCGATGCGTTGGTAAGAAGTTTGCTTTCCAGCCGAATGGTTCTGGGTTCAGTCCAACTGCGTGGCACCTTGAGTAAGCATCTTCTACAATATCCTCGAGCCAACCAAAGCTTTGTGAGTGGACTTTGTAGACATAAGCTGAAAGAAGTCCGTCGTATATATAGGGTAAAGAACCCCTTCGGTCATGAATGCACCTAGAAAGTTCCCCTCCAAGACACAAGTCCGGGCAAGGTTGTTTATGGAAGACCAGCAGTCGCCCACGCATACCAGCCTCTCCTCTCTCCACATCACCGATATTATCCAAGGGAAAGGCAAAGGCCGATACACCTTGGCACCAGTGATGTCGCAAATCCTTTCCATAGCTGACTGAACTGGAGCAACGTGACAGTAGTGACTGCTCCACCGCTAGATGGTTTGGCTAAATTCTCACTGTCAGTATATAGATTTACCATATGAATCTATGGCTGATGCAGCAAAATGGTTACGTGAAAATTATAAACTAACGAAGGTGGCTATACGTAATATACAACCGAAAAAAAAACAGGAAATATTCAATCGTCAATAATTGTGACTAAGGAAGCTTTTTACATATGGCCGCAATCCAATGACTGAGACAAATAAAGATAAAATAACAATCTTCTAAGATTAATCCATAAGATCGTGAATGAACATACGAATATATATATATATATATATATATATATATATATATATATATATATATATATATATATACATATATATATATCCACGAATTTGCGTGTCATCTTTTACTTGTTTCAGTCATTTGATTGCGGCCATGCTGGAGTATCGCCTTTAGTCGAGCAAATCGACCCCAGGGCTTATTCTTTGTAAGCCTAGTACTTATTCTACTTATTCTATCAGCATCTTTTGCCGAACCGCTAAGTTACGGGAATGTAAACACATCAGCATCGGCTGTCAAGCGATGTTGGGGGGACAAACACAGACACACCAACATTTATACACACACATACACACACACACACACACACACACACATATATATATATATATATATATATATATATACGACAGGCTTCTTTCAGTTTCCGTCTACAAAATCCATTCACAAGGCTTTGGTCGGCTCGCGGCTATAGTAGAAGACACTAGCCCAAGGTGCCATGCAGTGGGACTGAACTCGGAACCATGTAGTTGGGAAGCAAGCTTCTTACCACACAGCCACACCTGCACCTAGTTCACGGAAGATGAATATGTTTTTGAAGTCTAAAAGATGAGTTCGTATGGAAGTCTCGATGTTTGTTGTTGATGTTGCTGTTATTGTTTTGTATTAGGGTAAGGAAAAAAGAGAGAGGGAGGGAAAGAAACGAGAGAGAGAGAGAGAGAGAGAGAGAGAGAGAGAGAGACAGAGAGAGACAGAGAGAGACAGACAGACAGAAAGAAAGAAAGAAAGAGAAAGACGAAAACAGCGACAAAATTAGAAAGTGTAATATATAGGCCCTTTATTTGGGGGGCATTTTCAGGGTAGCAGTTACTGTATGCAAAACAGGAAATGTTTGTCCATTGTGAGTTATTGATTGTTATTCTGTTATTCTATTCGTATGTTCATTCACGATCTTATGGATTAATCTTAGAAGATTGTTATTTTATCTTTATTTGTCTCAGTCATTGGATTGCGGCCATATGTAAAAAGCTTCCTTAGTCACAATTATTGACGATTGAATATTTCCTGTTTTTTTTTTCGGTTTTATATTACGTATAGCCACCTTCGTTAGTTTATAATTTTCACGTAACCATTTTGCTGCATCAGCCATAGATTCATATGGTAAATCTATATACTGACAGTGAGAATTTAGCCAAACCATCTAGCGGTGGAGCAGTCACTACTGATGAGTTTTAATTTTAAGTGAAACTAGATTAGTATACAGATCTCGCACGTTATAGGGCGGTTGTCTCCCCTCTCAGTGTATGGAAACTGCTTCCTTGCGGCTCTAAGGGTTCTGCAACTCTTATTTCTAGCAATGTAGGTGCTACCTTGTACCGTTAGTCACAATTGGTGACAACTGAATTTTTTCTTTTTGGTTTTGTATTGCGTATAGCCGCTTTCGTTATTATATATATATATATATATATATATATATATATATATATATATATATATATATATATACATATACATATTCTTTCATTCTTTTACTTGTTTCAGTCATTTGACTGTGGCAACGTTGGAGCACCGCCTCTAGTCGAACAAATCGACCCCAGGACTTATTCTTTGTAAGCATAGTATTTATTCTATCGGTGTATTTTGCCGAACTGCTAAGTTACAGGGACGTAAACACATCAACAGCGGTCGTCAAGCGATGGTGGGGGAGCAAATACAGACACAGACAGACACACACATACACACATATATATGTTTGTATGTATGTATATGTTTGTATGTATGTATGTGTGTATGTATGTATGTATGTATGTATGTATGTATGTATGTATGTATATATATATATATATATATATATATATATATATATATATATATATATATATATAAAAGATAATAAGAGTGAAAAAACTACAGAAGGCTTGTGTTACATGGTTAAAGTATATATTTATATTATGTCAGAAAAATGTTATAAAAATGTTATAAAATCTTTTTGGTATATAAACGTTGTATTTTGAGAAATAACCGGTTTCGTGTTGTCTTTTCAAATTTCTCTACTTCATTGTAACGTGTTCGCTCCATCTGCAGTTTTTTCACTCTTATTATCTTTTATACATCCAACCACGTGCTTTCACATACCAACTTTCTCACCTATATATATATATATATATATATATATATATATATATATATATATATATATATATATATATATATATATATATATATATATATATATATACATATATATATATATATATATATATATATATATATATATATATATATATATATATATATATATATATATATATATATATATATATATACGACGAGCCTCTTACAATTTCCGTTTACCAAACCCACTCGCAAGGCTGTGGTCGGCCCGAGGCTATAGTAGGAGACACTTACCCAAGGTGCCACACAGTGGGACTGAACTCGGAACCATGTGGTTCGGAAGCAAGCTTTTTGCCACACAGTCACTCGTGCACCTCGACAAAACCACTCCTGCGCCTCCACACAGCCACTCCACATATCATACACATATATATGTATGATATTTAACATATTCACGTGTGCTCGAACGTGAGAGGATCTTTCGCTACGGAAATAGTCTCAGGAGAAATTTCTTCGCTTAGTAAACGTGTGAAACCACTTTGGGTTATGAATAACGTCATCAAATCGTAGGACGCATGCGTTTATGCATTGTAACGCAACATTAGCGGCGTATATAGAACTCTACGTTTACAGCCTTACCAGAACGATAGTTCTGATATCATTGTACGCGAATATAATTATTTTCAACGTTGCTTCGTGTGAATCTGTTTATTATAAACATATACAGTTAAATAAGATTCTGGTAAAAAAAAACCTTGTAGTATGCTATGCAAAGCTCGTCCACAATTATAGGCTACCTGATGTCATCATGCAATGGAAAGGGTCTTGCTACAGGATATATATTAGGAATTCCATAGTACCAGTAGAGTTTATATCGATAAATAAATGAAAATGGAATGAACGACATTCTTTATTAAAAAATCACTATAATTGTTTCGACATATTTTTGCACTCGTAGTACATTGGTTAGACGTTGTGTAATCATTATTATCCATCCAAAGTGCAAAAGCACCACCTCAGGTGATTATTTGAATAAGTCCTTCTTAAGATTCTACTGTCATTTCACTCAGTGTGAGAATGCATACTTTAAGCAATGTATCATTTTCACATTAGGTATATGATAATGATTACACAACATCCCACCAACGCACTTCGAAACAATTGTAGTGATTTTCATTAAAGAATATCGTTCATTTCATTTTCTATCTATCTATCTATCTATCTATCTATCTATCTATCTATCTATCTATCTATCTATCTATCTATCTGTCTGTCCGCCTGTCCATCTGCCTGTCTGTTTGCTTGCCTGCCTGTTTGTCTGTCAGTCTGTCTATCTTGTTATGTTAAGGGCCTATAAGAATTAGAAAAAACACACGCACTGATTCAATACAACTTTTTTTTTCTATTTTATCAACAAACTATCCAATGGTTTGCTTAATGTGTCAATTGAACAATAAATCGGCTGTTAGTTTTCCTCAGACACAACAATATATGTTTCAACATACGAATTCACATCAGGAATCCTGCAAACCAAATACAAAAACGAAGCATATATATATATATATATATATATATATATATATATATATATACATATGTATGTATGTGCATATTTATGTATGCATACATTTATATATACATATGTGCATACATACTTGCATACGTATATACATACACACATACAATAACATAAAGATAAAAATCACACAAATTGCACGAACAAGAGTCTAAGGCAATGAGGAGAGATAAACAAACAAATGATACACAAGTGGAAACAAGTGCCTGGAAAAGCGTGGAAATATAAAGGAAAAAAAAGAAAACCCCATCAAGAATAAAACATTAATGACAGAAATGTACAACATTATACACGCACATAAATATGTATATATACCTCGTTCTATATGTCTTTCTCTGACATGTTTCCCATTCTCTCTCTCTCCCTGTGCATGTATTTATGTATGTATGTATGTATGTATGTATGTATGTATGTATCTATCTATCTATCTATCTATCTGTATATATATATATATATATATATATATATATATATATATAATATATATATGTATGTATGTATGTGTGATTTTATGTAGACAAATAAATCAACCAATGTGTGTTTATGTGTGTGAGTGCGTATAAAGTAAATTAATAGAGGGAGAGAGAGATAGAGAGAGAGAGAGGAGAGAGGGGGAGAGAGAGAGAGATGTCATGTGCATGCGAGTACACATGGTTAGAGGTGACAGCTACAAAACCATTAATCTAGAGAAGAAGCAGAAGGCGAAAGAGAAGTGAGCTCTGAAGTACACTCAAGTTGACAGAAAAATGGTTGAAGAGAGAACAGTGTGGACACTTACTGATATGAAACATCCTAACAGGCAGCTTCTGATTCATGCTATTAGACAAGGCTGCAACTTACAGCAACGTAGTTTTTTTTAATTTTCAGAAGCCTTACATTGTGAAACACGATCGAAAGCTTCGTATGCAGATGCTAGCATTTGTAAGTAGATTCATACTTTGTGATATTCGGAACCGCTAGTTTTAATTCTGAATTTAATTACTGCCCAGATTTACTATAAATTCCATGTTTCCGAGATTAATTAAAGTACTAAGCAAATGCTGGATTTGATATAATCAACTACACACACAAACACACTTACACGATAGGCTTCTTTCAGTTTCCGTCTTCCAAATCAGCTCACAAGACTTTGGTCGGCCAGTGGCTGTAATAGAAAACATCTGTCCAAGCAGCCACCTAGTAAAACTGAACCTGGAACCATGTGGTTGGGAAGAAAACTTATCATGCAGCCACGTCTGCGCCTATATGTTTATTAAACTCATACAAGTTTTACAGTGACTTGACTTCAAAGTTTCAGCTTGTTCGTCATTTAAAAGTGCTAAACCTGGAACTAGGAAGGACACTGTCAATATGAAGGACTGAAAATAATTAGTGTCAAGAGATTTTTTTTTATTTATGCGCTCTTTTAAAGCCTAGCCAGGCTCATGGGCCCGGTTTCCCGGTTTCAATGGCGTATGCGTTCCCCCCAGCTGGACGGGACGCCAGCCCATCGCAGCGTTACTCAAGAAACAGGAAGAAAGAGTGAGAGAAAGTTGGGGCGAAAGAATACAACAGGGGTCGCCATCACCCCCTGCCGGAACCTCGTGGAGCTTTTAGGCATTTTCGCTCAATAAACACACAAAACGCCCGGTCTGGGAATCGAAACCGCGATCCTCCAACAGCGAGTCCGCTGCCCTAACCACTGGGCCATTGCATCTCCGTCAAGAGAAGATACTTATGAAAAAATATTGTGTGATATTTTGCAATAATGTTTTTGTCAAAATGAACTTTGCATATTCAGTAAAGGAAATAAATGGTTAGTTTTAAAAATCAGAAAAATGGATATGATATCGGATAAGAAAACTAAGGCGGAGTTAGTATACAATAAATGAGAATTGAATTTTTTGTAAGTGAAATAGAAAAAAAGTCCAGGTTGTGAAGGAAGCGAAGTTCAAATAAAGTCGTTCAGTTGAGGAAGTTTGTAGTCGACGAGTGAATAAAATAGTGGGAAGAAGAGAATAATGATTTAGGAAAGTTAGAAAGAGAGAAAGTGTGAGTACGAATTCAACTACAGAAAGCTCTTATACACGCTTTCTGTAGTTGAATTTGGTTAATGTTCCCATGAAAGCGGGTTGGAATTATGCAGTGGTTTGTGATGAAAAGAGAATTAAGTTAGAAAATAGATAGAAGCAAATGAAAATATGACATTAACAACGTTTCTAGGGAGCAAAAGGAAGATATTTTCAAAACTATTTTTTAACGGAAAATATTGGGAAAATTAAAAGAAGGTGGGAAATATTGAAATATTAAATCTTTCAATAAAGGTGAAGGAGCCTGCTGTATGTTTAGAACCCATGAAAAGAGGTCGATAAACCTGAAATAATTGGATAATAATATAATAGAATAATACAAAACAATAATATAATTCTTTCTACGTGAAGCACAAGGCCTCAAAGTTAGGGGAAAGGGATTAAGTCGATTACATCGATCCTAGTGCGTAACTGCTACTTATTTAATCGACCCTGAAATGATGAAAGGCGAGTTGACCTCGGCGGAATTCGAACTCAGAACGTAGCGAAAGACAAAACACCACTAAGCATTTCGCTCGGCGTGCTAACGTTTCTGCTAGCTCGCCACCTTAGAAATTCTTTTCTACTCTAAGCACAAGGCCCGACATTTTTTGGGGAGGCGAGGCAGTCGATTAGATCAACCCCAGTACGCAACTGGTATTTAATTTATCGACCCCGAAAGGATGAAAGGCAAAGTCGACCTCGGTGGAATTTGAACTTAGAACGTAATGGAAGACGAAATACCGCTAAGCATTTCGCCCGGCGTCCTAACGTTTCTGCTAGCTCGCCGCCTTAGAAATTCTTTTCTACTCTAAGCACAAGGCCAGAATTTTTTGCGGGAGGGGGCCAGTCGATTAGATCGACACCAGTACGCAACTGGTACTTAATTTATCGACCTCGAAAGGATGAAAGGCAAAGTCGACCTCTAGAACCTCATTATACAATCTGTTCAATTTAAAGATGGTTTAAGATTTGGTTTAAGGGTATTTAGCTGCTATTTCTAGCGGACCGAATAGTGGCTTCGTAAAAGCTGGCTGTTTGGTTCTTATTCTTATCATCCGCGTCATTTCTTCTATGGTATTAAATATTCAGTTAATCAGTAAATATGGATAGAAATGACTTTGGGGGTTTTCTGAGTTACCTGAATTGTGTTTGCATGATTACAGAACAGACGTAAGAGAGAGAGAGAGAGAGAGAGAGAGAGAGAGAGAGAGAGAGAGAGAGAGAGAGTGAGAGTGAGAGAGAGAGAGAAAGAGAGGAGAAATAAAAATAGATAGAGAGAGAGAGAGGTGTATAATGGCACTGCCTACAAGCACAAACAGCCCCATACACGTGCACAGACGTATGTTTGTGAACGTGCGTATGTAATTACATGTTTGTGCACATGTGGTGCACGTACAAATAAATGATAGTGACATGAATGTATGTATACAAGGATGCTTGTATAGATAAACATGCATACATGTGCATATATTTGTGTGTGTGTATATATATATATATACATATATAAAGGTGGGTGTTTGTGTGTGTGTATGTATGCATGTATATATTCATATGTATGTATATATATATGTACACACATACACCCACATATGAAGTGATACCCAGTATGGTCGCCGTCCATTGAGTGAAAAAGTAAAAGGGCATAAGATTATATAACCTACACATGTATATCATGCATTTAAATATATGTCTTTATTATATATAGTGGCTGTGTGGTAAGAAGCTTGCTTCCCAATCACATGGTTCCGGGTTCAGTCACACTGCATAGCACGTTGGCCAAGCGTCTTCTACTATAGCCTAGGGCCGACCAAGGCCTTGTGAGTGGATTTGGTAGACAGAAACTGAAAGAAGCCTGTTGTATATATATATATATATATATATATATATATATATATATATATATATATATATATATATATATATGTGTGTGTGTGTGTGTGTGTGTGTATGTGTGTGTGTATGTATGTATGTATGTATGTATGTATGTGTTTGTTGTTTGTGTCTGTGTTTGTTCCCCCACCATCGCTTGACAACCGAGATGTTAGTGTGAGACCGAAAGAATAAGTACTAGGCTTACAAAGAATAAATCCTGGGGTGGATTTATTGGACTAAAGGTGATGCTCCAGTATGGCCGCAGTCAAATGACTGAAACAAGTAAAAGAATAAATATATATATATATATATATGTCTTCCTTTCTGTTGAAGAGCGTAGGCTCGAAACGTAAAAGACATTCTCACTTCCCGAGCGTTAAACTGATACATCTGTTTGTTGTTTACACACTCGTCTTCGTCTTTTGTTTATTTTTTTTTTGTAAATTCCAACTATACATACAAACATACATACATACATACATACACACACACACACATATATATATATATATATATATATATATATATATATATGTGTGTGTGTGTGTGTGTGTGTGTGTGAAAGCGCGTGGTTTAGTGGTTCGGGTATTCGGCTCACGATCGTAATGTCGTGAGTTCAATTCCCGGCGACACTTTATTTCACGTTGACCCGGTCCACTCAGCTGGCAGAAATGAGTAGTACCTGTATTTCAAAGGGCCGGCCTTGTCACACTCTGTGTAACGCTGAATCTCCATGAGAACTACGTTAAGGGTACACGTGTCTGTGGGGTGCTCAGCCACTTGCACGTTCTTTTCACGAGCAAGCTGTTCCGTTGTCGTATCAGCTGGGACCCTCGTCGTCATACCCGACGGGGTGCTCCTTATAATATATGTGTGGCTCAGTTGTTAGAGCGTCGATCTTACGATCATGAGATTGCAAGTTCGATTCTCGAACCGGGCTGCGTGTTATGTTCTTGAACAAGACACTTTATTCCACGTTGCTCCAGTTCACTTAGCTGTAGAAATGAATTGCGATATCACTGGTGCCAAGCTGTATCGGCCCCTTTGCCTTTCCCTTGGAAAACATCAGTGGTGTGGAGAGGAGAGGGTGGTATGCATGTGCGACTGCTGGTCTTCTTTAAACCACCTTGCCTGGACTTGTGCCTCAGAGGGTAACTTTCTAGGTGCAATCCCATGGTCATTCATGACCGAGTGGAGGGGTCTCCTATATATGTAGGTATGTATGTGTGTGTGTGTGAGTATGGATAGAGAGAGAGAGAGAGAGAGAGAGAGAGAGAGAGAGAGAGAGAGAGAGAGACAGAGAGGGAGAGATAGAGAGAGAGAGAGAGTGAGAGAGTCACACGTATTTGTACATTGAAATGCATCTATATACAAACATATATACCAACATATATACCAACGTATAAGTACTTATGCATATGTATGGTTATGCGTGTGCTTGTTGGTGGGGTTTATTACACAGCTTTCTCTCTCCTTCTCTCCCTCCCCCTCTTTCTCACAACGGTTATGCTGAACTGATTATAGTTTAACATCTATGGCTATATATATACATATGTGTGTGTGTGTGTGTGTGCGCGCGCGCACATACATATCATACGAACATAAGAGACAGTCATGGATTTTCAACTGTCCTCAAGCATAACTGTAGAAAATATAGATAGATAGATAGAAAGGAGAGAGAAAGAAAGGGGAATAAAGAAATAGAAAAATGAGAGAGAGAGGGGGAGTGAGGAAGAGAAAAAGAAAGCGAGAAATTGGGAAAACGAGAGACAATGCGATAAAAGATTTATTAACTTTATTTAAAGCATAACATTTTGTGAATAAGGTGGTGGATGTTGTGTTAAATATTAATGAATGCTGTTGCATTAGCGTTGCCATGGATCACCGCTAGCGATTTCCGCTGCAATCCAATGCGTAAAATAGCAAGGAAATGAGCTTACCTCGACGGCAATATGGAAGCTAGCTTTGAACTTATTTGAACTTACTACACATTAAACCGCATCAGTATGGGCAGGGTAATATATATATATATATATATATATATATATATATATATATATGTGTGTGTGTGCGTGCGTGTGTGTGTGTGTGTGTGTGTGTATATATACATATATATATATATATATATATATATATATATATATATATATATATATATACATATATATATATATTCATATACACACACACATATATATGGGATGGGTGGGGTGTATATATATATATGTATATATATATATATATATATATATATATATTTATATATACCACACCCATCCCGCACACAGACATACATGCACACACACACAAACACACAGAGACATATGTGTGTGTGTGTGTGTGTGTGTGTGTGTGCGCGTGTGTGTGCGCGCGTGCGTGTGTGTTTGAACTTATTTGAACTTGCTGCATATATTAAAACCAGAGCAGTATGGGCAGGATAATATATGTGTGTGTGTGTGTGTGTGTGTGTGTGTGTGTGTGTATGTGTGTGTGTGCATGCAAACGAAACGGAAGTGCATAGTTTAAAGATCAAAGCAAAAAAATAAACAAAAACAAAAAGGAAACCAGACAAAGGCACTCATTATTTTAGAATAAAACAAGAAATGATTAAATACCATAAGTTAATAGGTTAACTAATCGTAACATTATTATTCACCCGTTGCTACGTTCTGAGTTCAAATTGCTTCGAGGTCGAGTTTGCCTTTCATCATTTTGGGGTCTAAACAAAGTACCGGTTATGAACTGGAGTCGATATAATCGACTAGTCCCCTCCCACCAAATTTCAGGCCTTGTGCCTTTTGTAGAAAGGATTATTATTATTATTATTATTATTATTATTATTATTATTATTATTATTATTATTATTATTATTATCATCTTTTTTCAGTTCTGCTTCCATTTCTTGCTGAGTGTTTTCCTATCACCTAGGGCAGAGAAACGCACTGTATACATTGGTAGGCCATTAAATAAACACACCAGATTGTCCATTTACAAAGTCATGTGACAGACAAAAAGAAGAAGAAAGAAAGAGAGAAAAAAGAAATAAATAAGAAATGAAAAAGTAATCAAAGAAAATAAAATGGAAAAGAGAAAGAAAATTCACAGCGACAATGCTATTCTCAGTGTGTCTGACGTACTAGTCAAGGCATTTTTTTGCATTTCCTGCATGGATGGTAAGCCAGGAATCATTTAAAAATAATTTTCAGTTCCTTTTTTGATCATTCCAAGTGCTCCTACAATCACTGGTATTGTAACCGTGTTGAGATGCCAGATCTTTTCGATTTTTATGAGCAAGTCTTTATATTTTCTGAGCTTATCAAATTCTTTTGCCGAGATATTATGCTCACAGGGTATGCTCATGTCAATCAATAAACAAACTTTATTGTTTTCGTTTTCGTTTGTTTGCTTTGATGGTCCGGTCTGTACATACTGGGAAGTTCCAAAGAATATTTACATTTTCTACCTCAGTTACAGCCTCAGGGAGGTGCTTCTACCATTTGTTTGCAGTTTTGATTTTATAATGCCGACACATTATCTAGTGTAGAAAATGGTCCACTCTGTCATATCTTGATTTCTACTCTACATGTACTAAAACCTAACATCCAGATATAGGGTTGTCGACTGTTGCTATCCCATCGTTGCAGTATCGGCACTGACAGATAATTGAGAATGATGAGAGGATAATGAAAATTTTGCTTTGCATGGTGATGTCTTTCTGGAAAGAATGACAGTCATAACAACTGCGAGAGGCACATTCGATGCTCAATACACGAATATACCGGCACATTGGAGATTGATTAACAGTTGAATGAAAAAGGGGTGAAAAATCAAGGTCTGTAGGTAACATACCACGATCCGTGCGGCCCGAATTCAACAAAGAAGCATTTGAAAGACTTCGTTAGTAAACAAAACAATTTATTAATTGAAAGGTACGCAATACTGGATTTGAAGACATACAAAACACACTTTAAAAAAGTGTAATATCTAAAAAGAAAACAATTAACTCTTGGTCGCATATGCGAAGGTGTGTCTCACATAAGATTGTATGCATTAAAAGCTGTTTTGAATATACGCTGCTGAAATTCGGGTGCTTTTAATATAACCGTGCAGTTTTTATGCTATCAAGTGTAGCACTCTAAAAGTGAATAAGCACGAAATGCTTACATATTGCAGGTGTTTCAAATGTTACACTCAAAATTGGATTTATGTTAGCATATAGAATAAAAAGAACTTTCCTTATTCTGAGCTTTTCGAAGAATTAACATTCTCTCACGAAGCAATTGAATAATCCAGTTACGTAACTAAGTCATACCATCTTCATTTGACTAACTACACAGAAATTCATGCACTAATGTTGGCATATGTGCATGCTTCAATGCCTTTTTCTTCTTAATTTTTCATTCTTTTTTGATTCTTTCTTCCTTTTCTCTATCCTCTCCCATTTTTTCCATGATCAGCAATTCCATTATTAATGTATTGCTTTCTGTTAAGTTTATTTAGTTTTTTTTTTTCAAAATTAAAAATTTTTCTTTTAGTTTTCGTTTTTCGGACACATTGCTCTGTTTAGGGGAAATTATTTATCTCTCCTACCTAGGGGCTTATATCTCAACGGCAGGGGAAACGGTTTATCAATTTTTCCAAAAGGTTTCTTTTGTTTCAAAGAAGTATAGGACGAACAATTGGAAAGAGAAGGAATTACATGGTTAATTAATGCAATAAACCGAAGAATTTTGATGTAATGAACGCTGATTGTGAGTGACAGATGAAAAATTGAAACGAGGCACTAAATCTCTAATTAAAGCTACCCAGAATCAAGTTATTAGAACGAACTTGATAAAAATAAGATTAATAAAATTCAGTGAGAGAGCAAACACAGAATCTGTGGAAGAAGAGGCGAAAGTACTAACCATCTCTTGAATGAGTGCAGTAAACTGGCGCAAAAAGAGTATAAGCGTAAGCATAACTGCATTGGTAAAAATTGTGCAGTGTTGTTAGCTGAGTGTGAGTAGCAGAAACTAGCAAAAAAAAAAAATGGTATGAATTATAATTACAAGATTTTATAGGATTTCTCCACAAAGACTGACCATACTATTGAAATAAGGAGACCAGATGTGAGCAAAGAAAACAAAATAAACAGAGTAAGATCATAGACTGCGTAAACTCATTGAGCGGATACCAAATAAATTAAGAAAATTTAGAACTATCAGGAGTAATGAAGTGATTGTGGAAGACAAAGGTGACAATTGTTCCTGTGGTAACTGGTATACTTGGCAAAACATCCAAATAGTTACCTGAGAGGCTGAAGGATACTGGAATTAAGTGAAGTATTGTTGACTTAGAGAAAAGTGCCATCCTGTATTCTGCAAGAATCCCAAGAAAGATTCATGAGATTTGAGAAGACTTGTTCCGCACACCCCAATATGTCCCTGTCAACTAATGTAACATTTAAAAGCTCGAACAATAATGATAACAATAATAATAAAAGCAAAACAACAGCAACAACAACAATAGTAGCAGTAGCAGCAGCAACAACAAAAACAAAAGAAACAATGGTAATAATTGAATATTTTTTCTGCGCGTGTACGCCGCTGCCTTGTTATGTTTGTGGATGAATTCGGTCTTCGCTATTATTCGAGTTGACTCAGGATTGGTTACCAACATAAATTGTGTCAAGAATAAGACTAATCCTAAATTAACTCGAACAATAAGCGAAGACTGAATACATTCACAAACAACAGAAAAATATTCAGCCATTACAAAATCAAGATAATTGAGAAGAGGCAAGAACATCAGCTAAACATGGTCACCGACGACAATGATCGTCACCATCTTTTGGCATATATCTATCTACACTTGTTAGAGATAAAAGTCAATAAACCTGACATGGTGAACAAGGACGATAAAGACAGGAAGTGTATACTTATCGACATTGAAATGCATTCCGAAAGAAATACTTCCAGTACAATCACAAAAAAGCTGAATAAATACAAGAACTTGGAGATCGAAATAAAACATGATGAAGACCGGAATAATACAATTGGAATAACAGGACTCATAAAAAAAGGGAATTGATAAAGTTTGCCAACCGTATCCCAGGTGACATTAACTGGGATACGGTTGGCAAACTTTATCCATTAACTTGGAATAACTCATACAATAAAGAGTTCTGTTAATCAACTGACATCTTTCCAATAGTGTATCACACCCATAGTTTGGCTTTACAGAATATAGATAGTCAGCAGAAACGTCAGACGCACAGATAAGACTGCAAGTGAGATAGGAACAGTGGTGTTATGTGCAGGAAGAGACGCTTTTCGATGTCTTTCATAGCTTGCCTTAAAGCATACAGGTACTAATCGACTCAAAGTTGCGCGCTACTTTTAAGAATCGGTAGCGCCACTCACATCAGATCACAGCCATCGCCTCAAGTTCATATGGCTGGAATTAGAACTATTTCAGCTGCAATCAAAAATTGTTCCTATACCGCTATTTTGGTGACTCTGAGCTTAACTGCCTTGATCTAGACGTCTGCAAAATATCTTTGAGGCCATTCTGGGCTTGTCTAGATTGATTATGTAGCCTTCCCATCTGAGGTGAGCCTAAAACATCTCTTTGATGTATGTGGAGTTGGTTCTATCAGTTCGTTGGGGCTGAAGACACGGTCGTGCAAGCGAATTTGCAAGATGAATCGTAGGGGGTAGTCGTGTAATTGCTCCAGCTGTTAGACATGTTTACGATGGAGCGGAAGGGCGAGAGAGAGAGAGAGAGAGAGGAGAGAGAGAGAGAGAGAGAGAGAGAGAGAGAGAGAGAGAGAGAGAGAGAGAGAGAGAGAGAGAGAGATAAGAGGAGAGCAAAAAGAAGCTAAAGAAAGAAAGTCATGATGATTTTGCCTATATAATCTTATTTATATTTAATTTTAAACATACGACGTCTTCTTAAAAGTTCCGACAAAATTTTAGTCACGATTAAATTTAAAGTTATTCTCAGTTTGAAATTGATTTCCTTTACTATTGTTTAATTCTATAATTGCATCAGTGCTTGCATACTAAGTTACCCTGCAATACACAATACACAGAGATTGAGTTTGAAGCACTGCTTGGTTTATTAGTTTACGCATGTATGCTACAGTAGCGTTACAGTGTCTGTAGAGTTTAAATACTAAGGAATAATTATTCGTATGTCATATTATCTGTATTCTTGTTGCACAAAAGTTTTACACAAGTCTATATTGCCTTCTACTAAACGTATAATTACTTTGTTCAAATTTCGGAATGATAATTACAGTCAAAATGATTTAATAAGCATGTGTGTGTTTGTGATTACGTGCGTATGTACACACAGACACACACACGCACACACATACACATACACGCACACACACACACACACACACACACACACACACACACACACACACACACACACACACACACACGTATGTACATATATGTGTGTGTGTATGTATGTGTGTGTGTGAGCATGTATTTATGCATGTACGTGTGTGTATGTGAAATTGAAGTCATTCCGCTTCTGTACATATGCTGAGAAACCGGAAGGAAGTCTGTACGGAAACAAACGTTGTTTTTAATATATATTAAGGTATATAATAGGATAACGTGCCTGCCTGTCTGTCTGTCTGCCTATCTGTCTGTCTGTATATATGTATGTACGTACGTATAATATGTATGTCATAAACACGCGCAACACGCATAGAGACATAACTTTCGCCCACAAACATACGCTATACACATGCACACTGTACAGTCAGAGTTACACACATATATTTCTTTATTGCCCACAAGGGGCTAAACATAGAGGGGACAAACAAGGACAGACAAAGGGATTAAGTCGATTACATCGACCCCAGTGCTTCACTGGTGCTCAATTTATCGACCCCGAAAGGATGAAAGGCAAAGTCGACCTCGGCGGAATTTGAATTCAGAGCGTAGCGGCAGACGAAATACCGCTAAGCATTTCGCCCGGCGTGCTAACGCTTCTGCCAGCTCGCCACCTTTACACATACATACACGTGTAATCGACTTTGTCTGTCTTTGTTTGTCCCCTTTATGTTTAGCCCCTTGTGGGCAATAAAGAAATACGAAACGTTAGCACGCCGGGCAAAATGCTTAGCGGTATTTCGTCTGCCTTTACGTTCTGAGTTCAAATTCCGCTGCGGTCGACCTTGCCTTTCATTCTTTCGGGGTCGATAAATTAAGTACTTGTTGCGTATTGGGGGGGGGGGGGTCGATGTAATCGACTGGTCCCCTCCCCTAAAATTTTGGGCCTTATGCCTAGAGAAGAAAAGAATATTCAAACGTTAATCTATATATATAAAAATGAGAATGTGTGTCTGTCTGTGTGTGTGTGTGTGTGTGTGTGTGAGTCCCTAAAACTCGAGAACTACGCAACCAATTTCATTCAAATTTTACAGATGCCTTACTTAAGGTTCCAGTTGTGTTTTAGTCAAAAAAAGTTTTTAACTTCTTGCAGGGTTCGAGCCCACGGCAACATAATATCTCCTCCACTATTTAAGTATTACATGTCAAAAGTGAAACAAAAACACTCATGTCAAATACTTTCACTTTAAAAATGAAACTATTCCACTAACTGAAACAATCACATTTCGATACTGTAATGACAGATACTTTCAGAGAGAGAGAAAGAGAGAGAGAGAGAGAGGGGGGGAGAGAGAGAGAGAGAGAGAGAAAGAGAGAGAGAGAGAGAGAGAGAGAGAGAAAGAGAGAGAGAGATGTATATGTATACATATAGATGTATATGTACACGTTATTCCACTAACTGAAACAATCACATTTCGATACTGTAATGACAGATACTTTCAGAGAGAGAGAAAGAGAGAAAGAGAGAGAGAGAGAGAGAGAGAGAGAGAGAGAGAGAGAGAGATGTATATGTATACATATAGATGTATATGTACACGTATAGATATATATATAGATATAGATCTATATGCATACATGTATATGTATACGTATGTGTAGATGTATATATATAGATGTACATGTAATATGTACACATATATACATATATATACATACATACAGATATCTATACATATATACACCCATCACACACATATACATGCACACAAACACACACATTAGTCATTTGTTTTCTTATCCAAAACTACGTCAAAAGTATTGAATGGATCTTTATGAAATTTGGAAATTATATTCTATGCATAACGGCCATAACTCCCATGAAAATTCATATATTTTTGATGTTGATGAAATTTTAACCCGAACATAACAGATGAGCATTATTTGTAATTCAACGGTACAACAGTGTAAGACTACCATTTCAGATATACTTACATTGTGATTTCTGCAATGTGGTGCATAAATTGTCAAGTAAATGAGACGCATCTTTGCCTCCACTGATTCACTTGCAAAGTGTTGAGTAAAATTATTTCGTTGCAGACCTCCTTTGAGTCTTTTTATTATCACTGCGACACACATAGTCCCCAGTTGGTAACATTGATTTCAAGACCTTCCCAGATGAGAGACTGGTTGTTCTAAGACATCTATCGATTGTAAATTTTGTCTGCAATTTGGAAATTATATTCTATGCATAACGGCCATAACTCCCATGAAAATTCATATATTTTTGATGTTGATGAAATTTTAACCCGAACATAACAGATGAGCACTGTCTGTAGCTGGTCTTCTCTTGGAAGAGCCCTGCTTCTCACATGGACAACTGTATGTTGACTGCTCAAGAGTGGGCAGCAAAAAAAAACCTATTTGCATATGCTCCACAAGGGAAAACAAGGAACATTGTTTACAACGAGGTGTTATAATCACAACAGCAAGAAAGTATGTACATGATCACCTTCTTTTACGAAACTTCATTGACTTTCATATATTTATATTGATATACATATATATATACGTGTGTTTGGGTGCGTGTGTGTGTGTATATATATCTCTATATATAAAGATGAGAATGTGTGTCTGTCTGTGTGTCTGTGTGTCTGTGTGAATACCTAAAACTCGAGAACTACACAACTCTCTTTTACAAACCCAGGGAAAATACATATATTTCATATGTCAAAGAAATTCAAGCAATACATATAACTCCAAAGTTAAAAACATTCCCAACAATTCCACAATCCCCAACCTCCAGAGCTATTGAAGAAACTGTTATCATCAACTGACCAAGATTCCTAACATTTGCAAAACAAAATTAGACAATACGACGCTGTACTACAGATGACATCATTTGGAACCACAAGAGATTTAACTGAGGCAGCATTCATCCAAACTTTCAAGATCCAACCTCAGATATATCATCGCATTGTCTCTCTACTACCTCTGTCAAATGAATCACCAAAACTGGCCTTTCATTGTTTATAATCTGTACCTGTTTGTTTGGTTACGAAATAAAATACACAAAACGTGTTTCTGAATTACGTGTATTTACTTTATATACATATGAGTTGAAAACTTTCTTCTAGCATTCCACTTAATGTCTATGTTCCATGCTGGCATGGATTGGAGAGTTATTAATGTAGAAATATGGTATCGTAGCTACTAACAGTTGAGGGTTGCGTAGTCTAGACGGCGTTTTTAGATTTCATTATTCTCTTTAACCCGGGCAAAGCCGGGTATTTCTGCTAGTTATCTATAACTGTCGAGCAATCATTAAGTTCTACAAACACTACATCTGTTTTACATCCGACATCAATTCTTCGCAGAGGATAATCGATATAAAAGCTGTTGATATTGGTACACACCTCAATTGTTTAACCAACTGTCTTCAAATCCATTTGCAATTGTACATTTTGAACAATGTACAGAAACTTCATTTACTCTTATAATTAAGAAATTAATTTCAATCGAAATTACAACAGCAATCTCTATTGTAGATCACAAAGTTGAGCCAAATACATATGTATTTTTTATATACTTAATGTAACTGCTATATTACATAGTCAAACACCATCTGGCATTATTTATTTTGCATTAAAAACTATACTCATCCGTACTTTAAATTCGATATTTACCCAGACATGTAAGCAACTTCCATTCTAGACCAAAGTTTATATACTACTTACATATAATTACACTGAACAAGCAAATACCACTACAATAACCCAATTTTAATTAATCTGTGATTTTACGGACATATCTATCTTATTCCTGACTAATTACATGTTAGTTTGTTCTGTTCCCACTCAAAGTATTTCCCCCACTATTAATCTGCATATATATTCTGCACAATATTATTACAAACAGTAGACCTTTTTTAATTATTAGACAATTCCATGTTAATTGATATTTTGCTTAAGCAATGAATGTTATATCTCGTTTCCATTATACACCTAAACATTATATATAACACATTTCTTATTGCTGTACATGTTTCTCCCATCTCTGACGGCACCAAAAAGTCTAGCAGTAACCATAAATTTATTGACGCAGTGCATAACTGGTACTTAATTTATCGACGCCGAAGGGATGAAAGGCAAAGTCGACCTAAGCATTTCGCCTGGCGTGCTAACGATTTTGCCAGCTCGCCTGATGCAATATCAGGCAGTTGCGCTCATGGCTTCTGATCTTAACTGATCGGAAGTGTTAACATGTATATGTTTTGTCTCGGTACAAAAGATGAGCCACAACAAATATTCTGTTCGATACCACAGGTTTGCTTGTCAGTTACTTGTCCCTTAGTGACTGGCAGTATGTGCATCTCTGATCAGGAGCAGGAGTAGTGGGAGAATATTATAGCCATGTGCTGAGAGGGATTCTTTGGGGTTTGAATAATGCACTTCTGGAAACATGATATTTCTTTCAATATCCTTAAACAACCCTTAATCAGGGATTATCTGAGCAGGATGGGCTACACGGCCTGAAGAAAATTCTAACCGGGCCCCACCTGCAAGGTTATGCGTAGTTTATCTGGACATAATGTCAGCATGTCACGTACATATGCCTGGTGTACCCTTATCAGACGGGTAGTCATGATGGATATACTGGACCTCGAATATTTGTACTTCAGTGTCACTTTGGTGGTGTGCGCTGCTCTCTTACTCAATAATGATGATGATGATGATAATAATAATAATAATAATAATAATAATAATAATAATAATAATAATAATAATACAAATAAGCAATATAAACAAGTATATTAAGCAACTCCCTGGTAACTTCAATCTCCGTGAACTACAAAAGATAACCTTGATGGGTACAGCCTATATACTACGGAAAGCACTATCCATTTAAAATGGAATAAATGTGGGGATAATTTTAGCATGCATAGCAAAACAAATGTGCCCTTCCTACTTTTGGCCTCCGGAGGATGCCCGGTACTAAGGCAGCGGAAATAAAGTTACAATGAAAGGAAACTATAAATAATAGTAATAATAATAATAATAATAATAATAATAATAATAATAATAATAATAATAATAATAATAATAATAATAATAAGGGGCACTCGGAGCACTAACAACCAAGTTGGAGAAATATGTCAAAGAAATCGGGATTGACATGAGAGCAGAGCAAACCCCCAAAACTGCTCCGCTGGGGACATCTAGGATTTTGAGATTAGTACTTAGATGTTGAATGAATGTCTCCAACAATAATTAACAACCAAGTATCAAAGCTTATAATGTGCCGATAGAGACCATGTGTGACCTCTGACAGCAAACTTCTGTCCGGTCTCACAGAATCTATCAGAGCAAAAATGGCCGAACGTTCTGAGAAGTAAAGCAACAACAACAACAACAACAACAACAACAACGGGCAAACAATGAGAGCAGTGATATAAGTACTTCGGAATACTGGAAGTAGACGAAATAAAAAGAAATGGAACAAATTACCAGTCGGGAGTACACAAGGAGAGTAAGAAAATTATTGCAGTCAAAGCTGAATTCAAAAGTCTTATTGACGCAATAAATTCAAGAACAGTACCCTTAATCAGATATGAAGTAGGAACTATAGACTGGACCAAAAACGATATAAAGAAACTTGACAGAAAACTAGAAAGTTGTTGACAACGTATGGAGTCCATCATCCAAAAGCTGCTACCAGCACTGTTGATATCAGCTTTTGGATGGTGGGCTCCATTCAACAGGTTGTACTTGAGGAGAGACCAGGGTGGAAGAGGCTTAGTAGCAGTACAAGAATATATGCGTATGGAAAGAAAAAGCCTAGTAGAGTATTTACAGAGCAGCACAGAAAAACTACTAACGACTGCAAATAAGGAACAAGTGATCAAGCGCGTAATGGGAGAAAAGGACAAGAATGGAATACAAAGAGAGCGCACCAGACAGATCGAAAAGAAACCCCTGCATGGCCAATTTTGGAGAGTCACTGAAGACGTACGTAGAACACAATCCTGGGCTTGGTTAAAAGAAGGACAATTAAAAAAAGAAACAGACAACCTAATTGTAGCAGCCTAAGATCAAGTGATAAAGACAAACAACTTGAGAAAAATATATAGGGAGAGAATGTGTTAGAAAATGTAGAGCCTGTGGAACATGGAGCGAGACAGTGACACACATTGTGGAAGAATGCTCCTAGTTGGCACCAGAAAAATTAAAGAAATGGAGGCAAAGTTTTACACCGGAAACTGTGCCAGAAATGGGGATTTGAAGCTGGAAACTCATGTTACAATCATGGAGTTGAAAGAGTACAAGTGCCGGAGAAATGTAAGATTTTGTGGGACTTTCCTATTCAAATGGACAAAAAGTTAGAAAATAACAGAACAGACAAAACGATTGGCCGTTTGATTCCAGGATCGTAAAGAAAGAGGATGAAGATAGAAATACAATCCCTTAAAATTTGAGATGGGAAGAATTTGAAGTATGAGAACAGTGAAAGTTGTGCCTATAATAATTGGTGCGTTGGGAACAGTAAGCAAAGATATAGACAAATATCTGGAGACTGGAATAGAATGCCCGGTAGAGCACCCAAAACAAGAAAGTGTGTCTCTTATAGGGACAGCAAGGATTATCAGAAGAGTTCTAAGCACTTCAAAAACTGCTGAAAACTTGTGTATACCTAAGGTTACAGGCAGTAAGCATTTACCCACATAAATCCTACAAGGCATAAGACTGAACCTGAACCAAACCAAAATAATAGCAAAGACTGAACATGTCCCAAAACATAACAAGGTAGCGGCATATTCTAATGCCTACAACTTTGTAATATACAGTACATTTTGCACAAGTCATACTTTATATAGTAGAGGCGCAATGGCCCAGTGGTTAGGGCAGCGGACTCGCGGTCGGGGGATCGCGGTTTCGATTCCCAGACCGGGCGTTGTGTGTATCTATTGAGCGAAAACATCTAAAGCTCCACGAGGTTCTGGCAGGGGTAGGTGGCGACCCCTGTTGTACTCTTTCGCTCCAACTTTCTCTCACTCTTTCTTCCTGTTTCTTGAGTAAAGCTGCGATGGACGAGCGTCCCGTCCATCTGGGAGCGGGGAGAGCACATACGCCATAGGAGCTTGGCTAGGCTTTAAAAGGGCGCATAAAAATAAATACTTTATATAACATTTCATATAATGGAACACATAATGCCATCTCTTTGGTGATAATTATTCTAAAATTACTAATTTGCAATTCAAATTCGGTATTTACCTGATTTTGACATACAAAGGTGTATGTAGTACTTAGATATAATTATACTGAACCGAACAAACACTTCTATTATTATAGTAACTTTATCTGAATCAACTCAATATTTTCTTTTATTTTAGACATATTATAATTTCGTTTGTCCTTTCACAACCACCAAACATTTCCCTTATTGCGTCTTCTACACACACACACACACACACACACACACACGCACGCACGCACGCAAATATTTAACACAACACATTTATAACAGCTTCTAATTTCCTTTATTATTCCATTCATATCTTATTCATTTAACGTGTCGCTTGCAATTACGATCAACAGCTTAATTTGGTAAGTTACTGTCCAACAGGATATTTAGTAATGGGGGAGACTCAGCAATGAAAGCAGACTGAAATTTATTAAAAGTTACACACAAACATACATTTGAAAATCCAGTACAAGAACACATACACATACACATACACATACACCGGTTTACAGAGAAATTGAGATAAACATAAAAATAGTTGTTCTAGCCTTATTTTGGGTCGCTGATTTCAGATACAAAACCAGTTTTCACTCATCACTTCTAGTTTTTGAGATATACATTATCACATTTTTGCGACAATTCATGTAACCATATATATGAGCAATTTTCATTTTGTTTTCCAGATTTTTGTGATACATATGATACATATCTCTACAACGGCTTCAGGCACTTCAAAACACCGAGAATGCATCAACAAGGCAAATTCATTCTGCTATGTGTGTGGGGATTTCCCGACAGTTGAACAGTGTCAAACAATTGCTTCCCTCCTGAGAACTGCTTATTTCCATTATTTTGACTGTAAAATTGGAGATCAGGACAAATCCTGGGCCCCAGACATCTGTTGTAAACCCTGCTGCAAGCAATAGACTAACTGCATGGTTTAACGGTAAGAAAGTAGCCTTCAACTTTGCTGTCCCGATGGTCTGGAGAGAGCCACGAATCCATGCAGATGATTGTTAGTTTTGCCTAACAAATATAACAGGTTTCAATGCTTCTTCTAGAAAAAAGATGAAATATCTCAACCTTCCCTCAGCTATGAGACCTGTTTCCCACTCAGATCTTCCTGTCAAGTTGATCTCTCCTGCCAAATTGATGTCTTCTGAAGACAATGTCTCTGCTTATTCAGGAGCAAGGGACAATGTGCCCCCACTGAATCAAGCAGGAAGACCTGAATGACCTTGCCTGTGATTTGTATCTAAGCAGCAGTCAGAGCTCTATTTTCTTATTAATCTGAGAAAGTAATCCCCATCTGGTTAAGTAAAATATAGGTGGCGCTACCTAACTCTAAATATTCACAATGCATAAAGATTGGCAGATTATCGTTTGGTTACTTTGACACATCTTTCTCTCTGAATTATCTATGTTGCACTGAATTTTTTTTTATTATCAACCAATTTGTGATACGTAATTTCTTCAATCAATTTATTTACTTCTGTGCTAAACACACACGTGCAAATATTCATACTTGCAATTAGTTCGACTTGGAAATCAATGTAAACTTCTGTATAGACAACATTTGTATTTATTTTTTCATTAATTTTACACACTTATAAGTATGTGAATCTGTTCTAGATTTACTGTCTTGTTTGTTTTAGAACACTAATAATCATATACACCATGCACGCAACTTGTTGGCATGGAGACGTAAGAGCCATTGAAATACATTCAATTTCTCTTTGCATTTCTGCGCTTATCAGCTCATACAAACATCACTGTTTTTCTAATGAGATGCAACAATAATATACACCTTATCTAAATATCTGCTGATATATGTTTAAATTTTAATTTATATATCTCAATTTTAAATTACTATTCCTTCACTGTTTCATTCCTTGCCACAGAGTCTTATTGTGTTTTACGTTTTACTTGTTTAATTCATTGGACTGCAGCCATGCTGAGGCAGCGTTCTCAAAGGCTTGGTCAAACAAACCAACCCCAGTACTTATCGTTTTATGTTTGGTGCTTATTCTATCGGTGTCTTTTGGCGAACTGCTAGGGAACCGGGATTAAGCAGACCAACGCCAGTTGTTAAACGATTGAGAGGACAAACACAAACACATACACACATATACATATATATGCATACACTCAAACATACATACACACATACTTACATACATACATATATAAATACATACATATATACGTACGTACGTACTTTCGTTCGTACGCACATACATACGTCCGTTCGCACGCACACACACACGTACATTATATGATGGACTCTCCGGTCGAAGACGACTCATGAGCGTTCAGTTTTTGCCGAACGACCTACACGAATGATTTGTTAAGAGTAATCAGATACATACGCAGCCTCACTGTATATATATATATATATGTATGTGTGTGTGTGTGTGTGTATATATATGTATATATTCATAAAACATATAACACACACACGTACATATATATATATATATATATATATATATATATATATATATATATATATATATATATATATATATATATATATATATATATATATATTTATATATAGCATATATATATATATATATATATATATATATATATATATATATATATATATATATATATATATGATGTAGTAAATTGATAAAAAGACTACAGTGAACTTGCAGTGAGGACAGAAAAAGTGGAACGTTTCGGACAGTGTTCTTGTTCAGGATAATTTTGAATTAATGAGAGTTCTACATCCACCAAGTTTTTTTTTTTTAACGTGGAGGACGTATAATTCTGATGTTTTTCATTAATTTCTCTCATTTCAAAATTTCCTGAAGAAGGACACTGTCCGAAACGTTGGATTTTCCACTCCCCACGTCAAGTTCGCTACTTTTATGTCATTGATTTTACTAACGATATATGAAACTGTTTGAACATATACATACACACGCACATACATACATACAAACACATACATACATACATACATACAAACATATACATATGTAGTATATGTATATGTATGCATATATATATACATACACACACACACACACACACACACACACACACATACACACACACACATATATATGTATATATATATATATATATATATATATATATATATATATATATATATATATATACATATACATATACATATACACATCAGGTAGTGGGTAGCGATTTTCGTCAGTACTTCAGGGAGTGACGGCCCTGCCTGACACGAATCCCAGGCTCAACTGGCTCCGGCTGGCAGTACCCGGTATGGGCCCCTATCCAGGGTTACGGAAAGGAGACAACCTTCAAAGAAATCCGGAGTGGAGCCCCGTAGGCGGTTTAGTGTTCGACTCGACACTCTTCCGGCAGCTCCTGCAACCAAGCAGGTCTAACGTAATGCTCTGCACTCCTTTGGACTACGTCAGCAAGGTCAAGTGAGGAATCCTGACGATTGGGCTACCCAGGATTTTCTTACATCTAGCCCAGGCCTGCGCAAAACTGGAAAGTACACTTCAGCGTTGCTATTCTTTTCAACTTTCTTATACTTTTCTGATGATTCTGCTCGTACCAAGGAGGTAAATATTTTTCAACAGCTCTACAGAGCACTCTATTCCCATTTCCTTTATATTCCTCTCGATTCCTTCTGATACTGTCCCCAGAGACCCAACAATAATTGGTACTATCTTCACCTGTTTATTTCTTGACAGTTTAAAAAATGGTGGATTAGCAGAATCATTAGATTGCCGGAAAAAGTGCTTACAACGTTTCTTCCAGCAGTTTACGTTCTAAGTCCCTAACCAGTGTATGTCAACTTTGCCTATCACTCCTTCGAGATCGATAAAATAAAGTACTCGCCAAAATTGCGAGACTTGAGCCGAGATTTGAGAATATTATTGGTGTTGTTGCTTTGGGTTTATTTGTTATTGATGACGAAGATAATGGCGGAGACGGTGATGGCTGTAGTGTTGTTGTCGGTGGTTGTATTTATATTTATTGTCACAATAACCATGAAACTAACTATTAATAATGACTTGACAGGGTTTTCTTTTTATTCTGTTCGTTGATCCCATTAACATCTCGGCTCTATTCATTGTTATAGCATTGAATAGATATATTTCAATAAGGAACATTGCATGGAGTTAATGAATAACAAATATGATTCTATTATCTATGCATGTATAATAGATAGAAAATATGACCCTATTGTGTATGTCTGTGTGTATATTATTCACATAATGCTCTATCTTGAATCTGTTCATACATGCATACATACATACGTACATACATACATATATACAAACATATATGTACATATGTATATATTTGTATGGATGTATGTATATATGTATATACGTATGTATATATGTGTATATATGCGTGAATGTAACACACACATATGTACATATATATGCATATATACATGTAAAAACCTGAGTATGCACTTACATAAACACATGCACACACACAGACACCCACACACACACATACACAGTATTTTGCAGCTGATATGTAGGAGATTCAGTACTTGCCTGTGGAGCGCATCATATAGTAAGCTGATAGACATGCAAGATATACGTTTAATGCACGTGTAAAACCATTGATACATAATATGCTGATATAGACAGATATTTCTACTCGGACATTGAAATCTCAGGTTTCGTGTAGGCGTGCATTCGTCAGCAAAGAGAAAAAAAGATTTAGTTGGCTGATAAATCTATTTAGTTCGCGAAGAAGAGTGTAAGTTAGCAAATCACATGACACACCCGCGGTTTGGTAACTGAGACCAGATCACCGTCTACAAAAGGAAAATGATTGGTAAATTGATATTTCACTCATCTCCTTTTATATTAAAATGCAAAACCCGGGAACAAGAACTTAATTCATGTTATTCAGAAATATATCTGAATATTTATTATTAATATAAATGCTACGACCGGGCAGAATCGTTAGCACACCGGGCAGAATCGTTAGCACACAGGGCAGAATCGTTAGCACACCGGGCAGAATCGTTAGCACACCGGGCAAAATCCTTACCGGCATTTTGTTCTGTATTTATGTTCTGAGTTCAAATTCAGCCGTGCTCGTCTTTACCTTTCATCCTTTCGGGGTTCATAAAGCAAATACTAGTTGAACTTGTACCAAAATTGGAAATCAATATTTATTATTTGTATACATACATACACACGAAAATATTACACGATGATTTACATACACAGATATATAACAAATATTTAAATGCATACCTACGTACCTCGGTGTACGCATTTGAAACAGCATTGAGTTAAA
>NC_142929.1:136216614-136251614 GCF_046866305.1 Octopus bimaculoides
GACATGTCTTGGGCTGGTTTATTGAGGCAATACCTACACGCTAAAAACACTTGCGTAGCTAGAGTGTGTCCCTTCCGTTTGCCGCACCCGGACCCCACAAAAAACACATATTGCCTACAACAGACGTAAAAGTGGTACCCCTTTAAAAGTGCCGCCTGGAGTGGACTGCACCTACCGCTCCTTAGCTACGCTAGTGCTTAAAATATAGGATAGCACTCTCAATTGTGTTTCGCATAATTGAAAAGGTACGTTAGCCCCCGATCCATGACTTTCTAGACGAATTGTGACGGAGGTTGTTGAGTTTTCCCTGTTACTTGATCTGAAAGAACGGAAACGTTAAAGAAAACGACTCTAAAAATGTTCGCAGTTTGACTCATATAATTCCCCTCCATATCGTCCGGAGATGCTGTGATTTCTGGGTTAGCGACTTCTTACGAACAACAAGATTCCTTGAGCGAACAGGTAGAGGGATTTTAATAGTTTAAATTTGGTTGAAGTCGTGGTAGCTATTTGCTGTTATATGTGAGCTATCACAATTCTTAAGAAAAATTAGGGACGAGCGAGTGGTACGCTTACCATTAAAATGGAGCAGCTCATAGAATTACCTTACACTTTAATGGTTCACGGAACTGTCGGGTTTGCCTAACTAAAAAGGATCCCTACCCCGAAGCAGTCTGCGACGTATCTTAACCTAAAATCTGAAGCTATTGTCAAGGGCATTTTGTCGAACGTTTTAACATTACGTTTTCTCAATATGATATTAATATTAATACAAGAGCACTCAGAGAGCCCAAACCCCCGCCAAGGCAACACCAACGTCCTCTCAACGATTAGCCGGAGATGATTTTTAAAATGAGAATATCTGAAATAAACTCGACTGCTCTCATAAACGAAAATGAACCCGACCGCTCTCAAAAATTAAGTAAAAAAAAAAAAACGGAAAAATAATCCAGAATCTTTGTCCGGTACCGGATCTATCCCAAATCTAATTAGTTCGTGGTAGTCACGAGGCCAAGCATCTCTCAAAGTTTTCATCCGAATCCATCCAGCGATTCTTCAAATATCTTATCCACGGACAAACAAACAAACAAACGCGACCGAAAACAATACCCCTGCCTTCGCTAAGGCGGGGGTAATAAAGGCAAGTTGTAAATATGTATGACGTGATAATGTTTTAAGGTGGTGAGCTGACAGAATCGGTAGCGTATCGGGAAAAATGTTTAGCAGTATTTAGCCTGTCTTTACGTTCTGAGTTCCAATTCCGCTAAGGTCGACCTTGCCTTTCGTCCTACCGGAGTCGATAAAATAAGTACCAGTTAAACACTGGGTCGATGTAATCGATTTACTTACTCCCCCGAAATTGCTGGTCTTGTGCCAAAATTTGAAATGAATATTAATACTGGTAGAATCGTTAGCACGCCGGGCAAAATGCTTGGCGGCATTTCGCCCGTCCTTCATGGCCTTACTTGGCCTTGTGCCATTTCGTCCATTTTGTGCCATTTCGTCCAGTTTATGCCATTTCGTCCAGTTTATGCCATTTCGTCCATTTTGTGCCATTTCGTCCATTTTATGCCATTTCGTCCATTTTGTGCCATTTCGTCCATTTTGTGCCATTTCGTCTGTCCTTGCTGGCCTTGAGCCAAAAATCTAAAACCTTATTTTAATGTTATACATCATGATGTCAGATCGGTACACTCGCATGCACACACACATCACACTTGCAGAATATAAGTGATGGATCTCAGTTGGTTTCGACGACGAGTATTGAGTTGTGTGATCAACTGAATTACTACTCAATCTATTAGTATTCCCCAGACATGTCTACTTATAACTAATCGTCGGGAAGAATCAGCGTGACACAGTGACAAGGTAGCTGGACTTTCTTTGAATCACTGGTGTGATGGCTTCCATTCCGTTTCTGTCTATCCAGTTTCACTCAGAAAACTTGTTCAAAGTGCCGTGAAGTAGAAGCGACCTTGGAATCGCGCGATAATGAAACAAACTTTTGACGCAATATCAACGGTAGATATTTTATTTCTGTTGTAATTAGATGTTGCTTTCGACTGTCTCGGTTTCTCTGTCTGTCTGTCTGTCTGTCTGTCTGTCTCTTTCTCTCTCTCTGTCTCTGTCTCTCTCTGTCTGTCTGTCTGTCTGTCTCTCTCTCTCTCTCTCTCTCTCTCTCTCTCTCTCTCTCTCTCTCTCTCTCTCTCTCTCTCAATCTTTATATCACTTTTAGCTAATAGCTGAAAGCTTGATATTTTCAGACTTACAAGGCATTGTCGCTAATTCGTTTGCCTACTAAAATATTTCTCATTCCTGCTAAAAAAATATTTGTTCACACACACACACACACACACACACACACACACACACACACACACACACACACACACACACACACACACACACACACACACACACACACACTCTATAAAACTCGTACACCGCTGGAATTCATTATTGCAGTTACGCAGTAATCACTCTCCTGTTATTTTATTCAACGAAAAGCAGACGATACAGTATTTGTATATATAGTATTTAAAAATAAACATAAATAAATATATAAACAGCCGGAACAAATAGAATAAACAATTGGCTGCAGACATTTTATTGATGCTAATCGATAATGATAAAAAGATTAATGCTGACTAGCTATTTGGATTTGGAAAACTATTTTCTACATTAAGTCTTCCTTTTCTTCTTTCACTAAATCTTTCTTTGACTAAATCTTTCTCTCTCCCTTCCTTTTTTGTTTTGAAATATTTCTGTCTCTCTTTTTTTCACTTAATCTTTCTTTTACTAAATATTTCCTTCCTTTCAATAAATCTTTCTTTGTTTCTTCCTTCCTTCCTTTCACTAAATCTTTCTTTCTTTTTTTCTTTCTTTCACTAAATCTGTTGGAAGTATTTAACCACAGGTCGATACAACATGACGTAAAGTTTCGTGGATGCAGAAAGCACTCACATCTTCAGATGTATACCCAAAAGCTGAATAGTGCCAAACAAAGACTGAAATATGTTTAGCTCACGACTCGCCTTTCACGCAACTCCAATCTTCAGGCGTGAATTGTTACAACTGGGTGACGGGTTATTTCCCTTCATTTTTAAAATCTGTTCATTAACTTTCTATGTTGATTTGCTCTTACTTTTTGGTTTTTCATTAGAAAACTTTTTGTGGATTGTTCTTTTCTTTCCTTGAATTTATTGTGAGGGTCGTGCTTGGGCATTTGTATTTTGTTTCCCTAACATTTATCGAGTTGCTTATTTGCTGGATTTATTTGTTAATTTCACTAAAGCTGTTATTTAGTTTTTGGTCAAGTTCATTTCATCGATTAATACTCTCTTTTACTTGTTTCAATCATTTGACTGCGGCCATTCTGGAGCACCGCCTTTAGTGGAGGAAATTGACCCCAGGACTTATTCTTTGGAAGCCTAGTACTTATTCTATCGGTATGTTTTGCCGAACCGCTAAGTTACGGGGACGTAAACCTACCAGCATTGGTTGTCAAGCGATGTCGGGGGGACAAAAACAGACACAAACATACATACATACATACATACATACATACATATATATATATATATACGAAGGGCTTCTTTCAGTTTCCGTCTACCAAATCCACTCGCAAGGCTTTGGTCGGCCCGAGGCTATAGTAGAAGACACTTGCCCAAGGTGCCACTCAGTGGGACTGCACCCGGGACCATGTGGTTGGTAAGCAAGCTACTTACCACACAGCCACTCCTGCGCCTAATAGTGGATATGCAATTCATTTTGTCTTTTAAGATGTTGATGTTTGTGGTAGAACGATTTCATTGGTGTGAATTTTATTTGTAGTTAATGTCAGACGGTTTTAGGGATATATTTGTTTATGTACTTTGTTGGTTATGAGTATGTTTGCATATTTGTTTTTGTTGGTTAAGGGTATGTTTGCATATTTGTTTCTGTTTTGCTGTTCCGTTATTATGTATTCTGTTATTAACTGTGATGTTTTCTTTTTATTTATCTGTTAAACTAAAGAAATTTGCATTTGTAAAGAAGGTGAGGTGTGTCTCATACTACAAATAATATTTCATTGTTAAATGTCTTTTCTTGACGTGTTTTGAATTTTGTGTTCATCAAGAATGAAAGTTTTAAAATGCTGTTTATGAGGGAGAATATGATGTTGCTTATTGATTACGTCAGTTAAACTAATTAAACATTGTTGCTTGTTTATTTGGGAGTGTCACCTATTGGTATGAGTTTCCTTGTATATATGTATATATATATATATATATATATATATATATATATATATATATATACTTGCAAAAAGACGCGTTCGTTCGATCATATAATAATACAAATAATATGTGAGTATATGCATATATACGTACATGTATGTACATACTTACATCTACATGTATATATAGATGCATATCTGGGTACAGGACGTCACAAAAAAAAACGTGGACAAAATGAAAAACAGAACATAAACAGAGCACAGAAAACAAACAGGCCACATAGAGAACATTTCCTTCATCAGCTGCCCCTATTCTAAACTAAGCATTTCGAAGAGTATATATATACACATATATACATACACTTGACGGGCTTCTTTCAGTTTTTTTTCTACTAAGTCCACTCACAACGCTTTGATCGACTCAAGGCTATAATAGAAGACATTTGCCCAATGTGCCGCGTAGTAGGATTGAATCTCGAACCATGTGGTTGGGAAGCAAGCTCCTTAGCACACAGCCACAGCCGCGCCTTAACTATCTTTGTGATAAAATGTTGCAATACTTTCTGACAGTTCAAAAGAATAGAGTACAACTATCCAACCCAGATAGTTTTCTTTAAAATCTGGCCAAAGAACCTCTTCACCTTCATTCACAGAAGATCCTAGTAATCCTGCTGCAATAAGAAAGTAATCGATAGAAGACTTAGAAGGGATGACTGCTCGTCGTCGACGTCGTCCTGTTTCACCAGCACCACAACCGCCAGCACCACACCCACCAGCACCACCAGCACCACCACCACCACCACCACCACCCTACTGCACTTCACTTTGGGATAAACAATCCAACAAATTCAGGTGAGTAATAGAGAAACTTCTCAAATTTTAATTTGTAATTGTTTAAATTTTATAATAATTCTTTCGTTTTACAAATTATTTGCGTTATTTATCACGTAATAACACCTTTAATGTCCTATTTTCGTGTTTGTTAGCTTTTAAATCTTCGTGTGAAAGAGATCTTTGAAATGAGGTGCGCAAATTTATTTCTTTGTATTTTGTTACGGTTTATTCAAATTATTTATTATCTTAGTGAACAATTATATTTATTCTGTATTGTCTTTACATTGTTTTTATATTTCATTGATTATTTTGTATTTTATTAATGCTTCAAGGAATATTTTAAGTGCAAACTTTCGGCTTTGGCGGAGGTTTCAAAACGAATTGTCCCTAAATATTTTAATTGATTTGATCACGAATGAAGTTCTGGAACAGATTATATTTATTACCGTGTGGTTAACTGTACATACATACATACATACATGCAAACATGCAAGCGTACATTTATATACATACGTTATGTTTATGACTCTCTCAGTACCTCCGCCCCACTTTCTCTCTATGTATACATATATAAGTGTGAAGATGTATATTTACTTTTCTACTCTAGGCACAAGGCCCGAAATTTTTGGAGAGGGTGCCAGTCGATTGGTACTTAATTTATCGTCGACTCTGAAAGGTAAAGTCGACCTCGGCGGAATTTGAACTCAGAGCATAGCGACGGGCGACATACCACTAAGCATTTCGCTCGGCGTGTTAACGTTTCTGCCAGCTTGCTGCCTTAATAATGACAATAATGATGATGATAATAATAATAATAATAATAATAATAATAATAATAATAATAATAATAATAATAATAATAATAATAATAATAATAATAATAATAACAGAAATCTTTTCTTTTTGGGTTACAGGAATGGTTCCTCTTATTAATGAAATACATTTTGTTAGTTTGTGAGACTCATTTCGCTACATGTTCCATCCTTAATTTCTCTCTCAAGACCTTTTCAGGACACATTGTTCCAGAATCGTTGTTATAATGAATAGAAGCAGCTTCTTCATTCACCACCGTTTATCTCTTTTTTATTCTCATTATTTCCATATTTTCGAATCTGAAAAAGAAAAAATATAAAAAGGGAAATATCCTGTTAATCACCATAAAGTAATTTTAATGAACTGATCCTTTAACATCAATCAATATTCCGACTACAAGGCAGAATCCCTTTATTACAGCGGCTAATCGGTTTGTTAATATCTTTCAAACCGTATTATACTCATATTTAGATGTCATATATAATGTACAGGCATCTATAATTTCCTACCAGATTCTTTATAGCACGCATATATTTTTTATTTGAAGAAAATAGGCTCTGCTAATAGTTAGCTATAATGTTTTCATGGACCACATATAGAGTTAAGATAGCTAGCTAGCTAGCTATATAGATTAGACAGATAGATAATCTCTTATTAGCTGAAACCACTATAGGAATGATTTAAGGAACTAGATTTTCGTTCCGATACCTAACGGCGCAAGCATAGCTGTGTGGTTTCGAAATTCACTTATCATTCACATGGTTTAGGGTCCAGTCGCAATTTGCAGCACCGAAACTGTGCAAAAGTCTGCCATACATACCTACAAACATACACATACATATACATACATACATGATGGCTGCCCCCTCGTTATCGAGTATGGCCATTGCACGAAGTTTAACTTAACGGTGCTGTAATCGAATGTGACTTTTTAGCCCAGTCAAAGATCTACAATGTCTTGCACAGAGTTGGCATCCAAAACCTTTACTGGCAATAGCTGTCTATTGTTGTAATTGGGCTCCATGTACTTTTGCGTGTCATTTAAGTCCTCCTGCTGAATCACACTCCCTTCCACATGCCCGACAGACATGATTAGTATGGTGTGTAGCATCATCACCAGCGGCCTGGTAGTCAATCATCGGTCTTGCTTTATGACTACGAAGATGACTCATGAGTTCAGCTTTATACATACATACATACATACATACATACATACATACATACGTATGTATGTGTCTCACAGTTAACCTATATTGGTTTGTTTACATCTCTGTAACTTAACAGTTCGCAAAAAAGAGAGACCCATAAAATAAGTACCAGGCACCAAGAGAAATAAATATTGTGCCTCGATTTGATCGACTAAACCCTTCACAAAACTAATTTTGCGTAATGATGTATTACTCATATTTTCTTCTACAATTCCAACCAGTACATGACCTTTTCTTATACCGTTCCCTCTAGTATGACCTTCCTGCATGAATTAGTGCCCCACGTTAAATTAAATTTTTTATGAAAATTACTTAGGAAGGTAAGGACTTATACAGGGTGTTCGGGCAAAATTTGACAGTTTGCATAAAGAGAAAGTAAACACATTATCCTATCCAAAAATAAAGATATTAAAAAAAAGAATAACAACTAGATTATGGCTGGAAGATAATAGTTTCCTCAAAGTAGCCACCCTCACCTTTTGCCTGGACTCAGCTTCGAGTACAGCCTCAGCTTCGACCACAGCCTCAAGACGGCTCTAGAACCAGGCGCATGCTTTCTCCGTTGTGTTCCTGGGAAGATCTTAGCGGTATTTCGTCTGCCGTTACGTTCTGAGTTCAAATTCCGCCGAGGTCGACTTTGCCTTTCATCCTTTCGGGGTCGATAAATTAAGTACCAGTTACGCACTGGGTCGATGTAATCGACTTAACCCCTTTGTTTGTCCTCTCTATGTTTAGCCCCTTGTGGGCAATAAAGAAATTGAACATCCTGATATTAGCCACCAGCTCGGCCTTAGTGATGCAGGCAGAGCGATTGATGTCTTTCTCAAACCGCTCCCCACACATAGTAATCCATGAGATTATAATCAGGAGAATTAGAAGGCCAGAAATTGGGGCCAGTGTGAAATCGAAGAAATTCTTCGACAACCACTTCTGGATCTTTCTGGAGGTATGGCAAGGAACTGAACCCTCTCCAGCCAGGGTTTGCCCGCAGTCTCAAGCAGCCTCGCATAGCCGTTTGAATTGAGCCTAAGGCTCTATTCAAATATATAAAGAAGCATTCCGTCGTGCAGATTCAGTCAGGATGTTTGCTGAGTGCCTTCTTACTGGCCACGGCTTTGTACTCTCTGTTGCAGCTGTCAATGTCACATCTTACAGCGTTTACAGTGTTCAAAGAGCATTAAGCATCTATCATTTTGATACGTGGCGCGAATCATCATGACACAGGTAACTCTTTTCCAAAATTCAGATGGCTTCCAGTCCCCATGCCAGCTAACTTTTCCTCAACTACAAATTTAGTCTTTATGCTCTCCAACGCTGTCAATTGTTCACCAGTACAAGAAGCTGTTCCTGAAAGTCAACAAATTTAGCCCGAATTCTCTGTGTAATGCATTCTAATATAGGCACAAGGCCCCACATTTTCTGAGGAGGATGCTAGTCGATATAATCAACCCAGTACTTGACTGATATTTTATTATATCGACGCCGAGAAGACGGAAGGCAAATTTTACCTCAACAGGATTTTGAAACCAAATCGTAAAGAACTGGAAGAAATGCCGCCAAGCATTTTGTGCGACACTCTAACGATTCTGCTCGCTCGCTGCCTTCAGGATGTATATAATGAAATTATATTGGACCTTGGTACATTATGACTCATATTTTCTGCTTACTGATAACACAAAATCTATCTTACTATATGTATGTGAGGGCTGGCCAGTGTCAATACGAAATTTATTAAAACGATATAACATTTCATTGAGATAATTTTTCTATTGTCAACAGCACATTTTATACCACCACGACGACCTCGCATTTTGTATATGACTGTGCATCTTTCTGTGAGTGTATGTGTGTAAGTGCATGAGTGTGTATATGTCTGATAGTGTGTCTGTCTTTCCGCGTTAGGTACGTTGTTAAACATACACACATCTACACATACATATACATATGTAACGACTGACATGCGTGAATGTATGTCTCTGTGTGGCTATCTTAGTATATGTATGTGAGTGTATGTCAGGAACATTTTAGACGACGACATCACATTTTGTATATGAGTGTATATCTGAGTATATCTGTGTATGTGCCTGTGAGTGTGTATGCTTCCGCGTTACGTTCGTTATTAAACATGCACACACATCTACACACACACACACACATATATACATATGTGACGACTGACATGCTTGAATGAATGTATATGAGTGCTAGAGGTGAAACTCTTGAAAATAAACAATGAGGTGTCAAAGGTCCAAGGCATATATAAAAATATACATTGAAACAAGTGAAAGATAAAAGATTCTTGCTGGAGAAGTTTTTCACAAATAAATAAACGCTCTTCCTGGTATCGAACCCTTGTCTCATATTCACTTTCGTTATTTATATACTGCATGTTGAAAGTTTTTGAGAGGCGGCGACAGTTGAAAATGTAATTCAGTTTGGCTATTTCGCCTCTTAACAGCAGACAGAATTATTGAATTCTTGAAACTTCACAAGGAGAGAGGCAAATGAGATTAAGAAATGAATTAGAATATTGGATGGCAGGTAGTTATAGGAGGAGAGGGGAATGGAGAGGGGAATGAAGGGAGAGAGGGAGAGAGAGAGAGAGAGGGAGAAAGAGTGAGAGAGAGGGAGAGAGAGAGGGAGAGAAAGAGCAAGAGAGAGGGAGAGAGAAAGAGAGAGGGAGAAAAAGAGTGAGAGATAGGGAGAGAGAGAGAATATGTGTGATAAAAGAGGAGACGTGAGATGGGGAGAGAGCAAGGAAAAAGAAAGCAAGAGAAGAGAGAAAGAGAGAATGTGTATGAAAAAGAAAGAGGGTGATAGAGTGGAGAGGAGAAGAGAAGAAGAGATAAAGGGAGAGAGAGAGAGAGAGAGAGAGAGAGAGAGACAAACAGACAGAGTGAGAGAGTGGAAAAGGCAAGTGGTAGAAGACAGAGTGAAGAGTAATAGAAACGAGAGAGAATGAAAGAGCGGGAACGAGAACAGCAGAGGTAGGGAAAGAGAGATAGAAAAGAGAGAGAGAGAGAGAGAAAGAGCAGAGAGAGAGAAAGAGCAGAGAGAGAGAAAGAGCAGAGAGAGAGAAAGAGCAGAGAGAGAGAGAGAGAGGGTATGAGAGAGAACGAGCAATGTATGAAAACAGAGAGTGTGTATATGTGTGTAAGAAAGAGGGTGTGAGTAGAGACAGAGAGTGTATGTGTGTGCGTGTGTATGTATGTGTATGTATGTTTATGTTGTATATGCGCGTTTGTGTGTGTGTATGTGTATGTATGTACGTGTGCTTGCATGTGTATACGAATGTGTGTGTGTGTCTGTGTGCGTCTGCGTGTGCCTGAGTGTCTAACTTGACGTATGTGAACTGACCGAATTTCCACTGAAGGTTTCTAGTGGTTTGCTATATCATCATCGTACGTGGGTGTCATTACCTGGAGGTGACACTGATCGATGTTCAATAACCTCGATTTCCACTCTTATTAAGACTATTTTTTTTTCCTTTCTTAATTTCTCTTATTATATTCACATTCGTTTTTGCATTCCATTTATCTATGTCTGTATTAACAATATTTTGTATATTTTCTGCCCCTTGCAGCAAATAAAGAAATTTATTTGCAATATTCCTTTTTCTGTATTCGTTATATTAAACATTTCTTCTGAGTTTTTGATGTATTTATTTTGATTTATGACTTCTCGTCTTCATTTAGTTCCAGCAACAACAACGGTAGTAGTAGTAGTAGTAGTAGTAATAGTAGTGGCGGTTGTGAAAGAACAAGTGCGCGCGCGAGCGCAGACACACATACACACATATATATGTATATATATGTGTGTGTGTATACTCTTTTACTCTTTTACTTGTTTCAGTCATTTGACTGCGGCCATGCTGGAGCACCACCTTTAGTCGAACAAATCAACCCCAGGACTTATTCTTTGTAAGCCTAGTACTTATTCTATCGGTCTCTTTTGCCGAGCCGCTAGGTTACGGGGACGTAAACACACCAACATCGGTTGTCAAGCGATGTTGGGGGGGGGGGACAAACACAGACACACACACACACACACATATATATATATATACATATATACGACGGGCTTCTTTCAGTTTCCATCTACCAAATCCACTCACAAGGCTTTGGTCGGCCCAAGAGTATAGTAGAAGACACTTGCCCTAGGTGCTACGCAGTGGGCCTGAACCCGGAACCATGTAGTTGGTAAGCAAGCTACTTACCACACAGCCACTCCTGCGCCTATATATAAACATTTTTCAGATTTTTTAAAAATTATATAGACAAAATTAAAAAAGACATCCATTTCTATATACATTACTGCATATAAATATATATATATGTATATATATATATATATATATATATATATATATATATATATATATATGTGTGTGTGTGTGTGTGTGTGTGTGTGTGTGTGTGTGTGTGTGTGTGTGTGTGTGTGTATGAGTATATGTATGTTTGAATTCATGTTTGAATGTATGAGTGCATATGTGCATGTGTATGCGTATGTGTGTGTGGGTGCGTGTGTATGTGTGAGTGCGTGTGTTCTACCTTGAGAGGGTCATTTTGACAACGAAAACAATCGCACTTGTGTTATTGGCAAAATGACCATTTCAAGGCACCGTAAAATCTGTTTTAACACACGCGTTCACATCAACAATCTTGCAAAAACAAATACAAAAACGAAATAAACCTACACATATGAACATACACACACACACACACACACACACACACACACACACAGATGCATAAAGACAGAGAATTTTAAATATACACGGGCATGTGCATAGTTAAGACACTGTGTGTGTGTGTGTGTGTGTGTGTGTGTGTGTGTGTGTGTGTGTGTGTGTGTGTGTGTGTGTGTGTGTGTGTGTGTGTGCGTGTGTGTGTAAGTGTATATCTTAAAATATGCTCTTACTTAAATTCCCCTGTAGTAATGAATAGATGTGTTTTATTTATCTATTTTTAATTTTGTCAATATAATTTTTTTTAAAATCTGAAAAACGTTTGTGAAGCTGGTATTTGAAATAGTTTACATCAGGGTTTTCCAACAAAGGATTACCCACAGCAGAACCGAAGTTAAGCCCTGAGTAGCTGGGGCACTTCAGATTCGGTGAATCCCTCCAACTCAGAAATTAAGATACATGGCAGGTCACAACATTCACAGGTCAAAGTCTCTATATTGCTCGCAATTAAGGCAGTGAGAAGGTACAATCGTTACTGTTCCGGAGAAAATGCTTAGCAGCATTTCTTCCGAGTTAACGTTCTCAGTTCAAATATCATCGGGTTCGACTTTGCCTTCTGTCCTTCCGGGTCGATAAAATAAATACCAGTTGATTACTGGGGTTGATGTAATCGATTAACCCTTTCCCTGAAATTACTGGCCTTGTGCCAAAATTTGAAACTTATATTGCATGTAATCGGAAATGACAAGTTAAATATACATATAAAGGATAAATGCAAAAAATATATCCTGTATTTTGGAATTTGGTTTGCAAGATTCTTGATGTGAAATCGTGTATTAAAAACCGATTTGATTGTATCTTGGGAGGGTTGTTATGCCAATAATAAACACACGCACTGATTTTGTTTAACTTCTTTTATCATTATTAGTGAAACTAATTAACTATAGACAGACCTGGAATAGTGAAAGTATATCATTGATGAAGCTGCAATGGCGACGAAAGGACTCTAGTGACCAAACTAACTGACTGACCGAACGATTAATCAGACAATCGATTAGTTAACCGGATAAATAGTTAACAAATTATATTAAAAGTAATGAAATAGAACCAGTGCATGTATTTATAATTAGTATAATGACCTTCTGAAGATATAACAAATGCTACATATACATAAGTGAATATGGCAGTGCCCCAGCATGACCACAGCTTCAAGGCTGAAACAGATAAAAGAATAAATGTGGCTAGTCCACATTACTCCATAAGGAGTATAGGACCGGTTTCTCGGTTTCTCTGATGTATATATTCCCCCCTGGACAGGACACCGGTCCATTACAGGATTAATCATTTTTACCACCTGAGTGGACTGGACTGACGTGAAATGAAGTGTTTTGCTCAAGAACTCAACGCATCACCCGGCTCAGTAATCTTATGATCATGAGTCCAAAACCCTAACCACTAAGCCATACACCCCCACAGTTATACATAAATGCTTTATAGAAATATACATAGGCGTAGGAGTGGTTGTGTGGTAGGTAGCTTGCTTACCAACCACATGGTCCCGGGTTCAGTCCCACTGCGTGGCATCTTGGGCAAGTGTCTTCTACTATAGCCTCGGGCCGACCAAAGCCTTGCGAGTGGATTTGGTAGACAGAAACTGAAAGAAGCCCGTCGTATACATGTATGTGTGTATGTGTTTGTGTGTCTGTGTTTGTCCCCCCAACATCGCTTGACAACCGATGCTGGTGTGTTTATGTCCCCGTAACTTAGCGGTTCGGCAAAAGAGACGGATAGAATAAGTACTAGGCTTCTAAAGAATACGTCTTGGGTCGATTTGCTCGACTAAAGGTGGTGCTCCAGCATGGCCACAGTCAAAAGACTGAAACAAGTAAAAGAGTAAAAAAGAGTATAGATTCATGAGCGTTAAATGTATTATATGAATGTTAAATATACATAGACTCATGAATTTTAAATATAATATATGAATGTTAAATGTAATACGAGGGTGAGTCAAAAAGTAATGCCATTTTGTTTAGGACGGGTATAATTACTAACACAGGAACATGTATCATACATCAAAATGAAGCTGGTCCTCTGTGGATCACATCCCTACTTCTCAACATAGTCACCGTTTCTCTCAATAGCAAAGTTCCACCTTCGAATGAGAGCATGTATCCCTGCCCCGTAAAATTCTGTTGACTGTTCTTTGATCCACTTCTTCACTACAGTTTTCACTTCCTCGGCACTGGAATAAACTTCGGCCCCATGATAAAGTGTTTGAGAGGCAAACCTCCTCTTCTTATTTGGAGTTGGTTGCAATTGTCCCGGGATGTTTACATTCTCTCGAAGTGAAGTAATTTTAAATAAATCAGGAAGCCATCTTGCATGATATTATTTAATATACCTTACATTGATCATATATATATATATATATATATATATATATATATATATACACATACATATACACATATATATATATATATATATATATATATATATATATATATATATATATATATATATATATATATATATATATATATATATATATATAGTGTAGTATATTGCCACTTAAGTGTGGCTGACCCCTAGGGGTGGATGTTACTGTTGCTTTTAGCCCCAGGAGGACATCTCCTCCAGCTGGCTTATCGACACACGACTGTGTCCTGTTTGCCAAGGGAGTTATCCCTCTCACCACGACCAGCAGCACGAACGTATCCGGATTTCAGGGTTATTTCCCTTCTTCGGCGTTCGACAGCTGATGACCTTGGTGAGAGAGAAAAACCTGGCAAAATCTTATATCTTCTTTTCCAGTGACATTCTTCACTGATATTGAAAAGGTGAAAACAAGCAATGTTAATTCTCTAAATGAAGTATTAACAGTAACTGCACGATAAAGTGTAGTATATTGCCACTTAAGTGTGGCTGACCCCTAGGGGTGGATGTTACTGTTGCTTTTAGCCCCAGGAGGACATCTCCTCCAGCTGGCTTATCGACACACGACTGTGTCCTGTTTGCCAAGGGAGTTATCCCTCTCACCACGACCAGCAGCACGAACGTATCCGGATTTCAGGGTTATTTCCCTTCTTCGGCGTTCGACAGCTGATGACCTTGGTGAGAGAGAAAAACCTGGCAAAATCTTATATCTTCTTTTCCAGTGACATTCTTGACTGATATTGAAAAGGTGAAAACAAGCAATGTTAATTCTCTAAATGAAGTATTAACAGTAACTGCACGATAAAGTGTAGTATATTGCCACTTAAGTGTGGCTGACCCCTAGGGGTGGATGTTACTGTTGCTTTTAGCCCCAGGAGGACATCTCCTCCAGCTGGCTTATCGACACACGACTGTGTCCTGTTTGCCAAGGGAGTTATCCCTCTCACCACGACCAGCAGCACGAACGTATCCGGATTTCAGGGTTATTTCCCTTCTTCGGCGTTCGACAGCTGATGACCTTGGTGAGAGAGAAAAACCTGGCAAAATCTTATATCTTCTTTTCCAGTGACATTCTTCACTGATATTGAAAAGGTGAAAACAAGCAATGTTAATTCTCTAAATGAAGTATTAACAGTAACTGCACGATAAAGTGTAGTATATTGCCACTTAAGTGTGGCTGACCCCTAGGGGTGGATGTTACTGTTGCTTTTAGCCCCAGGAGGACATCTCCTCCAGCTGGCTTATCGACACACGACTGTGTCCTGTTTGCCAAGGGTGTTATCCCTCTCACCACGACCAGCAGCACGAACGTATCCGGATTTCAGGGTTATTTCCCTTCTTCGGCGTTCGACAGCTGATGACCTTGGTGAGAGAGAAAAACCTGGCAAAATCTTATATCTTCTTTTCCAGTGACATTCTTCACTGATATTGAAAAGGTGAAAACAAGCAATGTTAATTCTCTAAATGAAGTATTAACAGTAACTGCACGATAAAGTGTAGTATATTGCCACTTAAGTGTGGCTGACCCCTAGGGGTGGATGTTACTGTTGCTTTTTAGCTCATGCCACCCAAAACACACCAAGATAAATATCCCCTTTAATTTAGCTAAAAGAATTTGCACCATTGTCTCTGACCCTACCACTCGAGAAATACGCTTACAAGATCTCAAAAAAACACTGTTACAACGCCAATATCCCTCCACACTCATAGATCTTGGAATAAAACGTGCCAAGGAACTTGACAAAAACACACTAAAAACCAACCAACATAATAACACACCCAACCCCAAAATACTTCCATACATCTCCACCCATAACCCCAATAACATCGAAGCATTCACCACAATTAAACAAAACCTCCCCTTACTCACCACAGACCCGAAAATGAACAATATCATTAATACACACAAAGTCCTTAAATGCAAAAGGCAACACAAATCTTTGAAAACATTATTAACCAATTCCAAACTACATACACCACTTCCACCCCCATCAGTTAAAAAATGTGCACGCCCTAATTGTGGCACCTGCCCTTACCTACTTGAAGGCTCTGAATTTACCTTCAAACGAGGAACAAAGTTTAAAATTAAAACCAATTTCTCTTGTTCCTCGAGTAACCTCATTTATGTCCTTACTTGCGCAGGTTGCCAAAACTTCTATATCGGACAGACGAGCCTCCCATTACGTAGAAGAGTAGCTGTCCATAAGGAACAAATAAACCTCCCTCAATACCGCCAAATTCCACTCAGTGGCCACATAGACTCTTGCGCCAGAAACAAAAACCCTAAATTCATTATATTCCCTTTCTATCAATGTAAAGACAGAATCTCCACACAAGAAAGAATCAACAAGGAGAATCTATTCATAGAGAAATTCCAACCATTTCTTAACACACACACCCCTCAGTGACCTTATTTCTCTATGAACAGACACAAACTTCCTGTTTTGAAAAAAAGAGTTCATAACTCTAACTAAAAACACTTGTCTCCCCTTACACACACTTCCTGTTTTGACACCACATTTCCTGCTTAACACAAACTTTTAACCCTTTTTTTAAACCTAACAAAACTCTCAACTCTCATGCATCCTTATTTTTCCTACCAATTTATACATGAACTACTATTGAACTACAAAAGCTCAAAGACAATATAATGTATGGGTATATTTATTTTTTTTATATATTATTGTTTTATATATTATTTTCTTCATTTTGTACTTTTTTGTACTTCTTTGTAAAAAAACATTTTCATTCTCCTTCTTGATAATTTGCTTCATCGCAATGAAAACCGGTTAGAAAAAATCTTCATTAAATTATGCTCCCAGTTCAGCATTCTGGCTTTTTTACATTTTCCTATATATATATATATATATATATATATATATATATATATATATATATATATATATATGTATATACACACACACACACACACACACACACACATATATATATATATATATATATATATATATATATATATATATATATACATATACATATGTATACATGTATGTATGTATGTATGTATACATTCATACGTACTCTCACATGTACGCAGCACATGTAAATGCACAGCTATTGCTTCTCCACATTTTAATATATTTCTAACAGTTTATTTACTAACTTAAGACACAAAACAAACACAGACTCAAATGCGCACGCACACATACACACACAAGTGAACATACGCGGCGTGCGCATGCGCAGAGAAAGATTAGCAATGCTTAGCAATATGTAAAGAAGAACGAACTCTTGCAGAAAGACAATTGAATTTAATACGCATATGAGAAGATTACAGTGAAATAACAAAAATATTCTGGTTCAATGCAGAAGTTAAATAATGATGATAATAATAATAATAATAATAATAATAATAATAATAATAATAATAATAATAATAATAATAATAATATTAATAATAATAATAGGCGCAGGAGTGGCTGTGTGGTAAGTAGCTTGCTTACCAACCACATGGTCCCGGGTTCAGTCCCACTGCGTGGCATCTTGGGCAAGTGTCTTCTACTATAGCCTCGGGCCGACCAAAGCCTTGTGAGTGGATTTGGTAGACAGAAACTGAAAGAAGCCCGTCGTATATAAGTATATATATATATATATATGTGTGTGTGTGTGTGTGTGTGTGTGTGTGTGTGTGTGTGTGTGTGTGCTTGTGTGTCTGTGTTTGTCCCCCTAGCATTGCTTGACAACCGATGCTGGTGTGTTTATGTCCCCGTAACTTAGCGGTTAGAATAAGTACTAGGCTTACAAAGAATAAGTCCCAGGGTCGATTTGCTGGAGTAAAGGTGATGCTCCAGCATGGCCGCAGTCAAATGACTGAAACAAGTAAAAGAGTAAAAGAGTAATAATGATAATAATCATTATTATTATTTCTTTATCAACTACAAAGGTTTTACATTAAAAAAACCCATTGTAGACTGCACAGGACAAATAGAATGTGTGGTTACATGAAAGTCGTATAATCAATGAAAAACAATGGATTATAACAAGATCCCCCAAAAGAAGGAGGAGACCTCTTAGGACTGCTCGTGGAAACCCCACAAATCCACGACAGTCCAGACCACCAGGGTAAGCACCCTCTCCACTTTGTCTACATTTATAGACTCTCTTGCCTCTCTCACTTCAACACCTCTAACCACCAAAGCTTTCCTCACTCCATCCATCCACACAAACTGAGGTCTACCTCCGGTTCTGCTGCCTACCACTTCTGCCTTCAGCATCCTCCTTACCATCCACTCCTCATCCATCCTTTCCATGTAGCCAAACCACCTCAACATTCGTCTATCCATCCTGGTACATAGATTTTCTCACGTTCCTACTCGCTTTCGCACCTCCTCATTTCTCATTCTGTCCATCCGTGTCACACCAACCATAGTCCTCAAACATCTTATCTCAAACACATCTAGTCTCCTCCCTTCCGCCTTTCTTAGCCCCCGCGTCTCTGCACCATATAACATTGTCGGCACAATCACGCCCTCATACATACCTCTTTTCGCTTTCATACTCAACCTTTTATCTCTCAGCACACCTTTCACAGTTCCAAGTATCTTGCTCCTCTCCCTCACTCTATAATCCCACTTCCTCACCCAATCACCCCCATCCGCCGTCACATGTGATGCCAGATACATAAAAACACTCATCTCCTCTAACATCTCACCATTTATACTCACATCCATCCTACCAGCCATTCCATCTCTCGGACATCTCATCAGCTTATTCTTAGCTACATTCACTTTCAGTTTCCTCCTCTCACACACTCTTCCAAACTCTACCACCAATCTCCTCAGTTGCTCTTCCGAATCCGCCACAATAACTGACTTACCTGCTATTTCTCTCCATTTACTCCCTCCATTTGGGCTCCCCTAACAAGGGTTCTAGCGTTCACCTCTCTCACCGCACCATCTATTTTTAAATTAAACAGCCACGGAGACATCACACAACCCTGTCTTACCCCACCTTCACATCAAACCACTCACTTACTTCACCATCCACCCTTACACACGCCCTACTTTCTCTATAGAAACTCTGTACAGCTCCCAACAATTCACCATCTACTCCGTACAACCGCAACATCTGCCACATTGCATCCCTATCTGCACGGTCATATGCCTTCTCTAGGTCCACAAAGACCCAATACACTTCCCTCCCTATGCCAAAAACTTCTTATACATCTGCCTTAGTCGATTATATCGTCCCCAGTGCTCGACCGGTAGTTATTTTATGGATCCCGAAAGGATGAGAGGCAAAGTCAACCTCGGTAGAATTTGAACTTGGAACATAAAAACGGACGAAATGCCGTTAAGCATTTTGTCCGGCGCGGTAACGTTTCTGTCTTTGGTCCTGTGATAATAACGTAAAACAATTCATATGAAACCACATAATAATATTTATTATTTGATAACAAAACAAAAGGAGGAGGAGGAGGAACTGAAAAGGGGGGGGAGAAGGGGAATGGGAAGAAGAAGAAGAAGAAGAAGAAGAAGAAGAAGAAGAAGAAGAAGAAGAAGAAGAAGAAGAAAAAGAAGAAGAAAGAGAATGGAAGGAAGAAGAAGATGAAGAAGAAGGAGAAGAAAGAGAATGGAAACAGAAGAGGAGGAAGAAGAAAACGAAGCAGAAAAAAAATAAGAAGCAAAAAAGTATGCAAAAATAAAAGAAAAAAACACAGTAATCAACAAACGTCAAAACAAAACAAAACCGCAATAACAATAATAATAATAATAATAATCATAGTAATAATAGCAACAGCGCTAATTACATCAACGTAAAAGTTTTCTGGGAATTGATTTTAAGAGTGTAGCGAAAGTAAATGAAAGAAGCAGCAGACACAGAAGAAGAAGAAGAAAAAGAAGAAAAAGAACACTCAGGCAAATCAACAGGTGAAAAGCATTGATTGGTTCGTCAAACTGGCTGGTTGGCTGGCTTGGTGGATGACTGGTTGACTGGCTGGCTGGCTGGTTGGTGGGTTGGTGGGTTGTTTGGTTGGTTGGTAGGCTGGTTGGTGTGTGGGTTGGTGGAATTTTAGTAAAAATTGCTACGATCCGAAGACTCGATTCCCTTGTAACTAAACGCCGGTACCGTCATAGACAAATTAACCGATGACAGACAGATCGACGAACCAACCAGAAAGCCTCTATCTATTCTATATCCATGTAGTCGACAGATGTGCTAGAAACAGCAGTGAAATTTCCTTTCAAGCCACAGCTTCTACTATATATCTTTCTCACTCTCGTTCTCTCACCTATATAAAAAAAAGACAACAACAAAACAAAGAATCAGAAAGAAAGAAAAGGTAAACGCGTTGTAGTCAAAGTCGTCTGAGATATGCAAAAATATGGAGTGTTCACGGTTGGAACGCTTTCCATCATAAGTCCTGCTCAGTCGGGAGTGACCTGAAACTGAACTGCAAATACTGACGTACGTACATACATGCACATGCACACACACATACATGCATACACACACACACACATATATGTATATGCACACATACACGCATGCACACACGCACACACATATACACATACACACACACACACACACACACATTCATAATTACCAATTATAAGATTGATCACGGCGATTGATACCAATATCGCTAACATAGTATCAATATATATAGATACATATTTATATATATATATATATATATATATAAACAATGTTAATTCTCTAAATGAAGTATTAACAGTAACTGCACGATAAAGTGTAGTATATTGCCACTTAAGTGTGGCTGACCCCTAGGGGTGGATGTTACTGTTGCTTTTAGCCCCAGGAGGACATCTCCTCCAGCTGGCTTATCGACACACGACTGTGTCCTGTTTGCCAAGGGTAGTTATCCCTCTCACCAACATCTGCAGCACGAACGGATCCGGATTTCAGGGTTATTTCCCTTCGTCGGCTGACCAAGGTCAGCGGCTATCGGACGCCGACGAAGGGAAATAACCCTGAAATCCGGATCCGTTCGTGCTGCAGATGTTGGTGAGAGGGATAACTACCCTTGGCAAACAGGACACAGTCGTGTGTCGATAAGCCAGCTGGAGGAGATGTCCTCCTGGGGCTAAAAGCAACAGTAACATCCACCCCTAGGGGTCAGCCACACTTAAGTGGCAATATACTACACTTTATATATATATATATATATATATATATATATATATATATATATATATGTATGTATGTGTATATATATATATATATATATATATATATATATATATATATATATATATATATATATATATGTACACATACATACACATCTATATATGCACACAGAAACACACACACACACACACATATAAGTGAGGAATTTATATGGCTGTGTGGTAAGAAGGCGCAGGCATGATTGTGTAGTAAGAAGCTTGCTTCCCAACCACATGGTTCCGGGTTCAGTCCCGCCGCGTAACACCTTGGGCATGTGTCTTCTACTATAGTCTCGGGCCGACCAAAGTCTTGTGAGTGGATTTGGTAGATGGAAACTGAAAGAAGCCCATCGAATATATGTACATATTTGTGTGTGTGTGTTTATATCTGTGCTTGTCTCCTACCCCACTATCTCAAGACAACCGATGCTGGTTTGTTTACGTCCCCGTAACTTAGTGGTTCGACAGAAGAGACGATAGAATAAGCATCAAACTTACAAACAATAAGTCCAGGGGACGATTTCTTCGACTAAAAGGCGGTGCTCTAGCATGGCCACCGTCAAATGTATATACATATACATATATATATATATATATTATTTACATATATGTATGTATGTGTATATATATATATATATATATATATATTAATACACATTGTGTATATCAATATTAATATAGATATAAATATATATTGATATTTTGGCAAATTAAATTTAAATGTTGAAGTGAATCTAACGATTTTTGTGTGTTTTTAAATGGCTTATAAACACCTTCCACGCTACAATTGTTTACAATTATCTTGATATATATGATGCATATTAATATATATATATATATATATATATATATATAAATGTATTTACATATATTAATATACATACATTAACATATATATATGTATAACTATAACACCCTCACATCCACATCTATCAATATCGGTCTCTTAGATCAGTACCAGGCCACATAGGGAGTGGGAGGGGTGAAGGGAATTGGAGGAAGTGGTTTGACCCCATGTCAATATATGACTGGTACCTGGTACAGCTAATTGTATCAATCGATCATTCGATCGATCTTTCAAGTCTCGGAGGGATGGAGGTGGTGGTGGTGGTGGTGGGGGGGGGGTGCAAATGGTGTTAACGACACGAGCACTTTCCATCGCTACAACCCCCCCCCCACCAAAAACAACACCTACTACTACTACTACTACTACTACTACTACTACTACTACTACTACTACTAACTTACACACCACCTCTCTTGCTATTGCAGCCGCAACTGCTGCCACTGTTATTGCTGCTACTGCTGCTGCAGCTACTACTACCATCTCTTAATCAGCTCAACAGACACCTGAGAATCGCAAAGGTCATCAGCCACTGACACCGCCCCCTTTGCCTACTAATACTACTACTACTACTACTACTACTACTACTACTACTACTACTACTACTACTACTACTGCTGCTGCTGCTGCTGCTGCTACTGCCATTCACCATACTCCACCCAGTTTTCTCTATCAAATGTTATTAAATATTATCACGTTATAAATAATAATAATAATAATAATAATAATAATAATAATAATAATAATAATAATAACAATAAGTTTGACACGAGGCCAGTAATTTAAAAAGAAGGTGGTTAGTCAATTACATCGACCCCCAGTACTTGACTGGTATATTTTGTTTTTTTATCGATCTCGAAAGATGAAAGACAAAGTCGAAATAATGATAATAATCCTTTCTACTAAAGGCACAAGGCCTAAAATTTTGGAGGAGGAGACTAATCCATTACATCGACCCTAGTGCGTAACTGGTACTTAATTTATCGACTCCGAAAGGATGAAAGGTAAAATCGACCTCGGCGGAATTTGAACTCAGAACGTAAAGACAGACGAAATACCACTACGTCCGGCGTGCTAAAGATTCTGCCAGCTCACCGAAATAATGATGATAACAAAATCTTTCTATTATCGGCAGAAGGCTTGGAATTGTAGGTTGGGGGGGGGGTAGTCGATTACATCGATCTCTGTGCTTGGCAGGTATTTTATTTTGAGTTTCGGCCTGGCACAAGTCCAGCAGTTTTGAGGGGTGTGACAAGTCGATTAAATCGTCTCCCGTACTTCACTAGTACTCCATTTTATCGGCCTCGAAGAGATGAAAGGCAAAGTCGACCTCGGTGGTATTTGAAATTAGAACACAAAGAGCCAGAAGAAACGCGGCTGAGCATTTTGCTCGACGCTCTAACGATCCTGTCTGCTCTAATAATAATGGTTTCGGATTTAAGCACACAAAACCAGCTATTTTGAAAGAAGGGGTTAAGTCGATTATGTGGTCCCCAGTACTTGCTTGTTAGGTTATATTCTCGACCCCGTAGGGATGAAAGGTAAAGGTAACCTCGGTGAGATTTACACCCCGAACACAAAGCTTCGGAACAAATGCTGGGACGATTCTGCCAACCCGGAGGCTGAGATATTTCCTTGGCTTGTGACAGAGAAAAATCTTTAAAATTGTGACGTTCACACAAGTCCCAAGTAGCGCTGGATTAGCCATTGAACAAAATAAGCAAGTGCTTAGTGCATCAAGGGAAGGTGGGGATGGAGTGTGGTGGGCACCATAGAAACGGTAAATGGTTTACGGCACGAAAGAAAATCACTTTAAATTTGCTAAAATGATATTCGAAGTGGTATAAAAATAAATAAAACATTATTTTCCATCTTATTGTTAGTTTTGCTTCATTTACTTCTTTTACTCTTTTACTCTTTTACTCTTTTACTCTTTTACTTGTTTCAGTCATTTGACTGTGGTCATGCTGGAGCACCGACTTTTAGTCGAGCAAATCGACGCCAGGACTTATTCTTTGTAAGCCTAGTACTTATTCTATCTGTCTCTTTTGCCGAACCGCTAAGTTACGGAGACGTAAACACACCAGCATCGGTTGCCAAGCGATGATGAGGGGGGGGGAACAAACACAGACACACAAACATATACACACACACATACATATATATATATATATATATATATATATATATATATATATACATATATACGACGGGCTTCTTTCAGTTTCCATCTACCAAATCCACTCACAAGGCTTTGGTTGGCCCGAGGCTACAGTGGAAGACACCTACCCAAGGTGCCACGCAGTGAGATAGAACCCGGAACCATGTGGTTGGTAAGCAAGCTACTTGCCACACAGCCACTCCTACGCCTATATTTTGAAAAATAATTTATTTTATGGTTTATTATTGTTTACATTTTGGATTACATATATATATATATATATATATATATACATGGCGTCACGAAAATCTTTTAGGTGCTTAGAGCCTCTATAGATCTTTATCCGGCCCGGGTCGCAAGCAACAAAGCCATGTTTTTCTTTCCTGTTGTTCTGTTACCTATTTTAAACTAGGCGTAGGAGTGGCTCTGTGGTAAGTAGCTTGCTTACCAGCCACATGGTTTCGAGGTTCAGTCCCACTGCGTGGCACCTTGGGCAAGTGTCTTCTACTATAGCCTCGGGCAGACCAAAGCCTTGTGAGTGGATTTGGTAGACGGGAACTGGAAGAAGCCCGTCGTATATATGTATATATATATATATATATATATATATATATATATATATATATATATATATATATATATATATATATATATATATATATATGTATATGTATGTATGTGTGTGTATATGTCTGTGTGTCTGTGTTTGTCCCCCCAACATCGCTTGACAACCGATACTGGTGTGTTTACGTCCCCGCCACTTAGCGGTTCGGCAATAGATACCGATAGAATAAGTACTAGGCTTACAAAGAATAAGTCCTGGGATCGATTTGCTCGACTAAAGGCGGTGCTCCAGCATGGCCACAGTCAAATGACTGAGACAAGTAAAAGAGTAACTGAAATTAGAAGCGCTATAAGCATAAAACGTCGTCTGCAAACAAGACCAACGAGAGATTCTCGATGTGGTTACTTGATTTTCTAAAAATGATAGTTAAATGTTCAGAAAATCTTACCCTGAAAAGGAGAAATATAATGTTCAGTGTAGTCCATGATATGCAAAAAAAAAAAAAAAAAAAAAATACTCAGAATAGTCATGGTTGGAACACCTTTTGATCATAAGTCTACTCGATCAGGGATGGTTAGATGGGATTCAACAAGAGCTTCTACTCCCACTATCACTCCCACTACCATCCGTCACTTCCAAGACCACCCAGTTATTGGCAGCACTGACACCACTACTACCACACCCGTTTTCTAGCAGCACCACAACCGAAACTAACCCCGCCATCACTGCAACCTCGACGACGCCCACCACCACCACCACCACCATCACCACCACCAGCAATAACAACAACAACAACAACAACAACGCTAACACCACCAACAGCATGTCAATATATGACCACCACTACCACTGTCTACCATCACTGCCAACCAGCGCAAATATCACTCTACACTGACCACAGCCACTGACCAAAACTTGTGACCACCACCACCACCACTACAAACGACAATCACAGTTAAACGAGTAGACAAGAGAATCAGGACGTTGGTCACATGAACTTACTAGAAATAGCAGTCAAATTTCCCTTAAATCATGTCTTGCCTCCTTAAAAATGACATGCAATGGTACAGTGGATAATACAGTATTAAATAGATGGTGGCTAACATATAAAAACGACAGGAAGGTCATTGCTGGGCTATTTTTGATCATAGGTCTGCTCAACAACCTAGGGTTATATTACAACAACAGCAACAACATCAACATTCCACCTCTCGTCCCACTTTCATCCCTTCATCTTTATATGTAGCCCCCCCCCCCACCGCCGCCCACAACTCAAATTCTAAGCTGTTCTTGTAATGCTCTCCTCATCTGATGACTGTGTGGCAAAAAAAAAAAAAATTATTCAAGTTAGGAGAATTGTTAGCATGCCGGACAAAACGCTTAGCGCCATTTCGTCCGTCCTTACGTTCTGAGTTCAAATTCCGCCGAGGTCGACTTTACCTTTCATCCTTTCGGGGTCGATAAATTAAGTACCAGTTACGCACTGGGGTCAACTTAATCGACACATCTCCTCCCCCAAAATGGCTGCCCTTGTGGCAAAACTTGAAACCTTTATTATTGTTCAGGCACCCGTGGGTTTTGTGGGGTTTTCTACGAGGTCCTTAAAGCGACTCCCCTATTGCGAATTTTAAATTGTTTAAATTTTAATTGTTATTATATTGTTTACACATTGTAAAACCCATTGTATCTCCCTGTTTTTGTCTTTTATGTTGTTGTATGTCTTTTAATGTAATTTTATGTGAGTCCTTGTGGCCAATAAAAGAATGAATTATTATTATTATTATTATTATTATTATTATTATTATTATTATTATTATTATTATTATTATTCAGTAGTTTTATTTTTATAGCGAGGGCAGCTCTGTGTGCCTTGGGTATGTACTGTGGTTTGCTGTGATGCTCTTATGGTTACTGTATTAAAAGTGTTTATTATTATTATTATTATTATTATTATTATTATTATTATTATTATTATTATTATTATTATTATTATTATTCAGTAGTTTTATTTTTATAACATGCTTTCACTTCACTACCGAGTGCAACTCTGTGTGCCTTGGGTATGTGCTGTAGTTTGCTGTGATGCCCTTATGGTTGCTGTATTGAAAGTGTTTATTATTATTATTATTATTATCATTATTATTATAGTTACACATGATGAAGCTCCTACACAGTCGTACAACTTGCTGGAAACTGCAGCTTAATCTCCCTTAAATTGCAAAAGGCACATCAAATGGTGATTGACGTGTGTAAATAATTGAAAGAAAAGAGCTGGTCGCGGTTTCAGTGCTGATATGGGGGACAAACGACAACATTAAGAATAACAAAAACTACTTCTGCTACTGCTGCTACTACTACTACTACTACCACCACCACCACCACCACCACTACCACCACCACTACTGCTGCTGCTGCGACTACTGCTGCTACTGCTGCTACTGCTGCTGCTGCTGCTACTACTACTACTACTACTACCACCACCACCACCACCACCACCACCACCACCACCACCACCACCACTACTACTACTATAATACTGCAGCTGCTACTGCTGTTACTACTAATACTCCTCCTCCTCCTCCTCCTCCTCCTACTACTACTACTGCTATTACTACTACTACTACTACTACTACTACTACTACTACTACCGTTGTTGCTGCTGCTGCTGCTGCTACTACTACTACTACTACTACTATTAATAACAACATCAACAACAACACAACCAACTCAAACCCACCACCACCACCACCACCACCACCACCACCACCACCACCACCACGACTGTCCCTCCCCCCACCATCAACCTCGGCCCTACCTCTTTTCCTATTTACCGCCACTGCAACCATTACGGTGATGGTAGTACACCCTCAACTACTACCGTCTCAACAATTACTGCAGCGTTATTATCGCAGACACCGACACCGTGACCACCATCAAGGAATCTGAGTGTGGAAGGTCGGACAGGTAGAAATAGCAGCTAATTGCCATCAACTCAAACTTTACAGTCATACATTAGGATGGAGGGTATTGGATAATGGAGTTCTAGAAGATACTAAAAGGAAACAAAAAATGAAACAAGAAGTCGGGATGGTCATGGCTGGGAAAACTTTGGTTCATAGGATTTGTTCAGTAGTGGTGGTTGCCCAGTGGCTCAACAGCAACAACAACAACAACAACCATTTCAACTCATCTACTAATGTTATCGTTACCTCCACCACCACCACCACCACCACTACTACTACTACTACTACTACTACTACCACCACTATTGCCACAACCACTACATTCATTGGTACCACTGCCACCGCTTCCCCCACTGGCACCACCACCACCACCACCACTACCTCCACTAGCACTACTGTCACTCATTAACTTCATCATCATCATCGTCATCATCATCATCATCATCAACATTGCTACCATCACTTTCAAGAAATCCTGATCCACCACCACCACCACCACCACCACCACCAATCACCACCACCACCACCACTTATTATCACCAACGCAACAACCATTATGTCTAGAACAGAACTCCCACCTCCACTACTACATCCTCAACTCTATACCACCACTACCACCAACACTTACACCAACGTCACGTATCTTCATCTACTACTTCTGCTACAGCCGCTACCATCACTACAACCATCACCACTATTTTATTAATACGATTTCCACCCCCCCACCCCCTACCACCATTACCCCCCCCCTACTACTACTACTACTGCTGCTGCTACTACAATCACCACCACCACCATCGGCGCCACCGAGATCACATTCATATAGTCGTGTATCCTATCACCGCTACCATTACTACAACCGTTTTCCACTCTTGTTATTATTCCTACCAATATTCTAACTACCACCACCACCACCACCACCAAACTCACCGTCACAGTCACCGCAGCTGCCGCCACCATTGCTACGAATTCCCACCACGTCTTTTACTACTGCGAAACCGTTCAACTTTACCGAGCTTTTACTATTATTACTACGAACTGATAACAACTCGGAGTTTTCCGATGAATGTGCTTTCACCGTTCTATGTAGGCGTTACATCATGATTTCTGTCACATATTTCCCCTCCTCCTCCTCCTCCTCCTCCTCCTTTGTTCTCGTTGTCTTTTCCTGTCTCTCCATCTTTGTTTATTGTTTTTGTTTCTCTCTCATACACACTAATACGCACACACACCTGCGCAATGTCCTTCACGCTACATAAACCTACATATTGCATACACTGACATTTAAATCTATGTACACACCTCACACATACATATGGATGCAGGTGTATATATATGCATGTATATATCTGTATGCCTATATGACGGAAACAAGTAAAAGAATAATATATATACATGTATGTATGTATGTATGTATGTATGTATGTGAGTTTAAATTGTTAACGCACATAAGCACACACACACACACACACACACACACACACACACACACACACACGCATATACGTACGCACGCACATTCTACATCATTATTGTAGATATGTACGTACTCTCTTTACATGACTGTGGCCATGGTGGAGCAAATCGACCCCAGGGCTTATTCTTTGTAAGCCTAGTACTTATTCTATCGGTCTTTTTCGCCGAACCTCTAGGTTACGGGGACGTAAACACACCACCATCGGTTGACACAGACACACAAACATACACACACACACACACACACACACACACACACACATATATATATATGTATATATATATACATATATACGACGGGCTTCTTTCAGTTTCCGTCTACCAAATCCACTCACAAGGCTTTGGTCAGCCCGAGGCTATAGTAGAAGACACTTGCCCAAGGTGCCATGCAGTGGGACTGAACCCGGAACAATGTGGTTCATAAGCAAGCTACTTACCACACAGCCACTCCTACGCCTACGTATGTACATACATATATTTTCTGATATACACATGTATGTATGTCTGCATCTATCTACACATGGGGGGGGGGGTATCTAAAAAAATTTAAATCTTCGCATAAACAAGTATATTCTTTTCTTTCCACGTTTCCTCTTGTTCCAAAGCATATTGTTCTTTCTTAAAACACACACACACACACACACACACACACACACACACACACACACATTCTTTTATTCTCTTCAGTCATTTGACTGCGGCCATGCTGGGGCACCGCCTTTAGTCCAACAAATCGATCCCAGGCCTTGTTCTTTGTAAGCCTAGTATTTATTCAATCGGTCTATTTTGCCGAACCGCTAATTTACGGGGACGTAAACACACCAACATCGATTGTCAAGCGATGGTGGGGAACAAACACACAAACTTATACATATATATGTACTGATACACACACACACACACATACACACACACACACACGTATGCATGTACGTATGACGGGCTTTTTTCAGTTTCTTTCTACCTAATCCACTCACAAGGCTTTGGTCAGCCCGAGGCTATAGTAGAAGACACCCAAGGTACCACGCAGTGGGACTAAACGCGGAACAATGTGGTTGGTAAGCAAGCTACTTACCAAACAGCCACTCCTGCGCATATGTACATAAAATTGTATATATCTAATAAAATGCATCTGTCTATATATGTTTATATACATTTATACCTATCCATCTATATATAAATCCACGTAGTAGACATACGAACATGGTAAATTTACCTATTTCTCCATAGATTGATTAAAGGTGATGAAGAGCCTCAATCGATTTTCGACCCTTATTAGAATTTTATTAGAAGTTTTTACATCAGTTGACCAATCCCAGACAAACAAGAAGCCAATTCATTTCTACGCACTTCAAACCCAGGGCCGGATTAAGGGCCATAGAGGCCCTAAGCACTAAAAAGGTTTTGGTGCCCTCAGGTATATGCAAACGGTTCAAAATCTGAACAAAAATAATTCAAAATGTAAACGATAATAAACCATAAAATAAATTTTTATTTTTCAAAATGTAACAAAATTAACAGTAAGAAGGAAAATAATGTTTATTTTTGTATGCTTCCACTTGATTTATATATGAAATGTTTTCGCCTTCGTTTTTATCTTTTTTTAATTGCAAAGTCTTCGATGATATCGTTAAAATTAATTTTACGTAAGACTTCTGCTTCTATACTCAATAGAGATACGAATATAATTTTAGCAAGTTTAAAGTGATTTCTTTAGTGCCGTAAACCATTTTCATTTCTGTGGTGCCCCTCTTTCCCTTGATGCCCTAAGCACGTGCTTAATTTGCGTAATGGGTTAATCCAGTGGTGGTCAAACCTATTAGATTCACAGAACTGGGGCTACTGATTCGCATACAATTAGTGTTTTACACTTCATCAAAAATGAAAGGCCTGTCTGTGATATTCTTGACTGACGAATAGGAGACACACCCACTTTAAATTTCTTAAATGTAGGTCTTCTGATTAGAAATTTTATTTGTTGATAATCTGTTGATTAATCAACATGCCATTGCTCACCTACTTTACCTGATTGCCGGAAGAGTTGGGAGTTATGTAATGCATTACACAATCTAACTGTATTCTGCTTACGTCAAGATAAAAACGTTCTACTGAAACAATTGTAGCTCTACTAGGTAACTCATTCGTCTGGTGCGTAGGCGATTTGAGAATATGATATTTTAGAGTTATTACTGTTTTTGAATTAACTTTGTCATTTATGTTTCAAAAAATAATGGCAGACACTCAGCTTACTCAAAAAATGAAGAGGCGTGCTCTAATTGTGGCCTTTAAGGCTGAGTACAGCGATTTAATGATAGATCAGTTTTTAAAAGTCGCCAGATCTTTCGTCTACAAAAATCGCAAAGAATTAGAAGCATCAGATGGAAAGGTGTCACCAGTATCGAAATGCAAAAAGCATTCCCAACGTTCCGATACCACCAAAACACTCGAATTTATTCAACAAGTTCAGCAGATCATTGACGGAAATCCTAGAAAATCAATGAGGTCAACTGCAAAAAATCTCCATGTGCCAGAAGGGACAATCAGAAATATCTACGAAGACATCTAGTATAAGTCTTACGTGATGAGGAGAGGTTAATTCATGTCAGAAAGAAGCTAAGAAAATCGTTTGAATAGATCTAAAAGGCTATTAAACAAAGTTAAAAACCCAGAACATGACATGATTTAGTTTTTTCTCAGATGAGAAAAACTTTGACGAAGACCAGAAAAAAATGACAGATGGTTATATTCAGACCCTTCTGAAGTTCCAACAGTCAAGCACACAAAATTTCCTGCGATTGACATGGCTTTTGGAGTTGTCAGTAACGAAATTCGTGTGATGGCTCCTCACTTCTTTTTACAAGATCTTCGAGTTAACTCTGCTGGCTACATTGAGGTCCTGGAAACAGCTATCAAACCCTGGTAGACAGAGTACGCAATGGAAGGCCGTACGTTTTTCAGCAGGACTCTGCGCCGTTGCATAAGGCTCTAGCATCTTGAGAATGGATGGCTGACGATTTTCATGACCGTATAACCCCCAAACATTTGGCCTCCAAACTCACCAGATCTCAATCTATTGAACTACTATGTGTGAAGCGTTGTTGAGAGAGAAAGTGAGAGGTCAATCAATATCTCTCAACACCAAGGCTTTTTTGAAAGCCGCCATAGTCAGAGTAATGCTCGATATGAACCAGGACCATATAATTCAGGTATGTAGACGATTCAGATATTGCAGAGAAGTAGTTAATGATGCTGAAGGTGGGTACATTGAATAAGATTATAAAGAAAATAATCTAGTTTATATGTACATAATTTTTATTAATAAAGCTTCTTTCTGTTATTATATATATGTTTTTCTAAAAACAAATTTGTCCTCAAATACCCTACGTGCGCCGTATATATATATATATATATATATATATATATATATATATATATATATATATATATACACACACAACAATAATTTGCAAATATCAAGCTCGGTATATAAGTAGCGGCAAAATGAAATTCCGTAGTGCTTGCAGAAAATTAGATTCAGCTGAATATGTAATCCACGCTTGAGTTATTCAGACATGTACACTTTATTAGATGTGCAGTCCGTGATAAACTTCAGAATATGCGAAGGGCACGTTCTGAGATAGGTGAATAATATATAAATATTAATATGTATATATATATATATATATATATATATATATATATATATATATAACATAATATGGTAAAAATTCGATATTAATTAATATCAATTTAATACCAGGAAACTAGAACATTAAAAGAATCAGAAGGTTCATGAAAAAATTTTTTTCGAGATCCTAAAAAGATTATAGTACTTGTTTATATAAGTACTTATATATATATATATATATATATATATATATATATATATATATATATATATATATATATATATATATATATAAACATGGTTAGGAAAACGAATTAGACACAATATATTTAAGGGTCGCAGTTATTATAATTATTATATAGTAATTACTATTTTAATTCTGATTGCTAAATCGTTAAGTTTCCACATGTAACGATAATGCGTTTCTTTAGTCCACTGTATTAGAATACATACATTGCCAGTCACAGATGACCTTACAGAAGAGAACAGAAATCTTTTCTAGGCTGGCACAAGTCTTGCTTTTCTATAGTGTTACTTCACGCATCACTCACCAAAAGCAGAAAATAAAGAAGAAAAAACGAAGCCAATAAAACGGAATTCGTTGTAAACAACTTGGGCGGGGTCTCTCAGGATTTGGAGATCAAAGGGAGATAATTAACACGTGCATACACTCGTACGTAATTAAATGTGGTTACATATACTCTTGAACAATGGGTACATTCATACACATGTTCTTGCATACGCTCACACACTAACTGCATCGGCACACACGGCCTCACACAAGCATAAAACGTATCCATCCACGTGTCCATGCGCACAATATATATAATGTGTGTGCGTTAATGTTTGTGCATCACACACAAACACATATATATTATTAATAATATACTGATAATGCACACGTATGTACGTGCTTACATATCTATCTACATATACATACACATATACAAATATGTATATATATATATATATATATATATATATATATATATATATACATATATGTATATATATATATATACATATATATAAATATATATATACACATATACATATGTATATACACATATATATACATATACATACATATGTGGAAGAGCGTAGGCTCGAAACGTTGAAGACTTTTCCACTTCCCGAGCGTTATACTAATACATCTGTCCGGTCGGCTTTATGCCTGTTCAGCTTCTTCGCTTCGGTTTCTTGTCTTTCGGCAAAAGTGCATTCGACATCCCGTCCGTGTACCATATATATATGTATATACTCATTCATATTTTCATATATATGTACACATAAACACACACATATATATGTATAAATATAATACTTGCATGCATATATACATACATGCATGCATATACGCACATACATACATACATACATACATACATACATACATACATACATGCACAAGTTCAATCTGTAAGTAGAACAGTAAAAATACATAAGATTTTTCTCAAATTCCAAATGTGAATTTGTCTTTGTTAACTACATCCCAAAGATAGAGCCTTGTATCTTTGTTGGAAACTGGCTCCCTCCTCAATGGAAGATTTATAATAATTAAAAAAATAGAAGAGACATACATAATCTTGATGGGTCTGGCGAGAGAAAAGACAGTGATAAAAGAAAGTATGCCACTGGACGAGAGGCTGAACAGTCTCTGCAAGTGATATAATGTCAATGATTCGAGTGGCCTCTTCACTGGATGCAGTCCAGGATGTCTGTGTCTGTTGTAGCAGCCATGTGGGAATAATATTGTATTGCGTGCTTCACTTGAGTTTTTTTATCATGTGTACAGTTATTGGGGTAGGGTGACAGAACTAACTTCTGGTTCTTAAACGAAGGATCAGTCTTTCAGATGAGGTCCTGCTTTCGTCAGGAGAGATCCTCGGCTGTAGTGAGGCCTAGAATTTCGATCGACCGTGAAGGCCCTCCATCAAAGTCATGCTTAGAGGGTGTGTGAGGCGATGGTTTTTTTCTTTTACATGAAAAGTGCTTAAATATTTTTTAAC
>NC_142929.1:136264114-136316614 GCF_046866305.1 Octopus bimaculoides
AAAATCGAACCCGGGAAATCATGGATGGCTGCCATGCCTGCATTCACTTTAAACACGCACATACACACACACGCACACATAAATATATAAACACACTCACAGGCATGCTTATGTGTGATGTGTGCGTGTATAGAATACATTCGCATGTCTATATATATATATAACATATACGCACACACATCTCTCTCTCTCTCTCTCTCTCTCTCTCTCTCATATATATATATATATATAAATACACACACATATGTACATATTCATGTTTACACGCACATACATGCATACATACATATATATATATATACATCTATCTATCTATCTATCTATCTATCTATCTATCTATCTATCTATTCTTTTACTCTTTTACTTGTTTCAGTCATTTGACTGTGGTCATGCTGGAGCACCGCCTTTAGTCGAGCAAACCGATCCCAGGACTTATTCTTTGTAAGCCTAGTACTTATACTATCGGTCATTATTGCCGAACCGCTAAGTTACGAGGACGTAAACACACCAGCATTGGTTGTCAAGCAATGTTGGGGGTACAAACACAGACACACAGACATATACACATATATATACATATACATATATACGACGGGGTTCTTTCAGTTTCCGTCTACAAATCCACTCACAAAGCTTTGGTCGACCCGAGGCTATAGTAGAAGACACTTGCCCAAGGTGCCACACAGTGGGAATGAACCCGGAACCATGTGGCTGGTAAGCAAGCTACTTACCACACAGCCACTCCTGTGGTAAGTAGGCTTTGGTCGGTCCGGAAAGAATGGTACTCAAATAGCGAAGGTAGAGTAATATGCTTTTTTAAATTAAAGTTACAAAAACATCAGAAAAACAGCTACTCGGAGTTTCACGTTCCCGTTCGTCGGGCAACTATCTGTCGGCCCGTTGTGATCATAACCGCTCGAAGAACGGAAGCGTGAAATTCTGAGTTGCAGTTTTTGTGATGTTTTTGCAGCTTTAATAAAAGGCGCAGGAATGGCTGTGTGGTAAGAAGCTTGCTTCCCAACCACATGGTCCCAGGTTAAGTCCCACTGCGTGGCATCTTTGGCAAGTGTCTTCTACTATAGCCTCGGGCCGACCAAAGCCTTGTGATTGAATTTGGTAGACGGAATCTGAAAGAAGCTCGTCATATATATATATATATATGTTTGTGTGTGTGTGTTTCTGTGTCTGTGTCTCTCTCCCCCACTGTCGCTTGGCAACCAATGTTGGTATGTTTACATCCCCGTAACTTAGACGTTCGGCAAAAGCGACCGATAGAATTAAGTAATAGGCTTACAAAGAATAAGTTCCAGGGCCGATTTGTTCGACTAAAGGCGGTGCTCCAGCATGGCCGCAGTCAAATGACAAACAAAACATCTATTCTCAGTGCATTTTCAACTTCTACTTTTCCTATATATTTATCCGTGTAGGATAAAATAACTTTGTTTTCTATATATATATATATATATATATATATATATATATATAAAGGGTAAAGGCCCCCTTGGGTCATGGATGACCACGGGACTGCACCTAAAAATATAATAATGGATACCAGCCTCCCCTACTCCAAAGGAAAAGCAAAGGCCAATACCGCTTGGCACTAGTGATGTCGCAACTCATTTCTACAGTTGAGTGGCCTGGAGCAGCGAGAAATAAAAGTGCCTTGCTCGAGAACACAACACACAACTCGGTCCGGGAATCGAACTCACTACCTGATGATTGGGAGCCCGACGTTTTAACCACTAAGCTATGCGCCTTCACTTATACACACATACCTGCATTCATTTTAAACATACATACACAATCAACACTAATATATAACCACATTTGTTTATATATCTTTGTATGTTATATATATATATATATATATATATATATATCTATAGTTGCATGTATCTATATCCATATACATTCACACACACACACATACACACATATTTGCATGTAGCTATATCCATTTATATTTACTTATGTTTACGTATTTACACACACACACACACACACATGTATTTATATATGCATATGTATACATACATACATACATACATACATACACACACGCACACACATATATATACATATACACACATACATACACAAACACACACACACACACACACACACCTATATATACAGGTAGATGTAGGTATGCGCATACTTGTACGTATATATGCATATACTCATTTATTATTTGTTTCATATATACATATATACATACATACATACATACATACATACATAAAGAAAAACAGAAGGCTAGAAAGACTGAATTGAAAGGGAGAACGTGATTAAAATTTATATAGCTGTATATGTGTAGGACAGGTGAGAGCGTGTCAGCATGGACATATGCAAATATGTGGACATATATTCACATAAAAAAATATAATAAGTGGGAGATAGAGAGAAAAGTTTAAAAGAGAAGGAAAATACTGAAAGAATGAATCTAGAAATAAATACATAATATCGATATCTGGTTGACATGTGGCGAGCTGTGGGCGTCTGATGATTATTTTGAACGTGACATATTGAGAGCTGGGCTGGCGGACGACATCCAAGAACATGGATGTTAGGAAGGAAGGGGGAGTTAGTTTGTTAGTGAGACGGAAAGGGAGGGGGAGAAGTAGAGTTGGAGATAGATAGATAGATAGAGAGTATCGGGGGAGAAACAGAAAAGGAAAGAAAAGGTAGATGAAGGAAATAGTGTGAGGGTTTGGAGGGGAGGGTGAAGGGCGTTAGAAAGGTTGAGCAGTGTGACAGAGAGTGGGAAAGAGTAAGAGTAGAATACTAAGAGAAATTAGAAATACTGGTAGTTAGAGAGGGTTTGTTTGAGATATCTATCAGGAGTTTGAGAGAAAGAGATACATACAAACATAGAGAGAGAGAGAGCGTGTGTTTGTGTGAGAGAGAGAGGCGAAGGGTTAATGTAAGAATGAGAGAGTGAGTTAGAGAGGGAAACAGTAGAAAAAAGGAAAAGAAAGGACAGAGAGGGAGAGAGAGAGAGAGAAAAGAAGAAGAAGAAGAAGAAGGAACATTATGAAAAATGAAAGAATAAAGTGAGGCGGAAAGTGTCTGAAAACGGGAGCTAGAAACTAAGGACGAACTGGATAAAAGAAGTGAGAATTAATGGCAATGATGGAGAGAGTAGGGGTGGGAGAGAGTGATAGAGAGAATGATAGAGAGAGAGAGAGAGAGAGAGAGGGTGGGAGAAGACAGGAGGACAGAGCGGTGATGGAGAGAATTAAATCAACGCCTTTCTGAATGGAAACGTAGTGTGTACCTTGGTGTCTAGTATTTTGTGATTTATGAAATCAAAAGTAAAGAGAAGTCAAGAAATTTTAAACGTGAAATGAATATTATTAAGAAACAAAGGTGAAGTAATTCTAAGCATCAAGCGTGTGTGTGCATGCGTGTTTATGTGTGTGTATGTGTGTGTGAATGACCAAACTTCTATGTGTGTGTGCGTGTATATACAGGTGTATGTGACTCAGTCTCTCAATCTGTATATATGTACATACATACGTACATACATGCATATATGTACACATGCATATATTCATTCATGTTTTGAGGTTTCACGCAAATGCACACATGAAGCAAGTGTCTTCGGATTTGCATCCAAGTGTGTCTCCCTGTTTATGTATGTTTCCCCTAATATTTGTGAACTAAAAAGCAATATATCCAGAAATATAATTTCTTTCTCTTTCAGTCTTTCTCACTTTCTGTTCCTTTCATCACTCTCTCACTCTGTCTTTATCTCCTTCTCTCATCTACTCCCTCGCTTTTACAGTTTATTCGCTTCCCCTGGCTTCGTCACTGTCCTTTCTACTTTGTCTCACTTTGTTTCTCTTTAGTTTGTCTGACTGTCTATCTATCTATCTATCTATCTATCTATCTATCTCATTTCATTTTTATCACCTCGTCTAGTTACCCCCGGCCATAATTTTTTTCTGCCCCTTTTTCTACAAAAACGCACACAGATGCGTATACATGCATACATACATATATAGATACAAATAAATATAATTATATATATATGCATAATAAATATACATTATATATATATATATATATATATATATATATATAAATATTTTAGGTAAAATAAATAAATAACCATATGTATATACTTATATATATACATATATACACATACATATTAACATTTTAAAATATATATATAATATAAATAATATAAATAATCTATATATCTATCTATCTATCTATCTATCTATATATATATATATATGTACATACACACACACATACACTCATATAGGTATATCTTGCATACTTTTATTTCGTCTCGTATCGGTAATATATTTTGTTGATATTGATGTGAGCATATGTCAGTTTGGCGGAAAAGAACTGCTTGTTCTACATATCAACAACAGCAACAACAGGCGCAGTAGTAGTAACAGCAACTCAGAGAAACACGCCACAGAACACATAATATCAACACGAGATATATGAATGACCCAAACAAAAACTTCCAGTTTATTTTTCTGGCTTCTGTTATTGCTAGTTAGCCTTTTGTTGTTTTAGAATTATTTGTTTTATTTCTGATTGCTTTTTTTTTTTAAATAACACGAATGGATTTTTGATAATTTCATTACCTTGAACAAGGAGTACATCTGTTGAGAAAAATAGAAACTAACTGATCGTCAAAAAAGCTCAGAAACTCCACTCCGTAACGAAAGGGTGCCGTCTTATATATTATTGATATAAAAGATATCTAAATCATACAAGTATATGCATATAATTATATAAGTATAACGAAATGCGATGAGCTTGTGTTGTTAGTATGGAAAACATGAGAAATCAGTGAGGACAAGAAAATTTAGAAAGTAAAACAAATTGATTTTTTTAAATTAAAAAAAAAAAAGAAATACCTGATAAACAAACAAAACAAACGACATTTATTTCAATATGTATCTTTTCGTTGTTTCTTCTAGAGGACTATGGCATCTAGAAATAACAAACAACAAAGTCAGTGTTTTAGACAACACCCGAAATAACAACCTATCACTCTCTTTTTAACGCATACATATATATATATATTTATTCTTACACACTTATATATCATATATGTTATACATGAAAGATTCGGCTGATCACTATGTAAACGGACGTGCTGAGGAACTAAAAACAGTGAGTTTATCATATTTTTCTGACTTTTATTTTTTCATATTTCGTTTCTTTTCTGAATGTGCGAATGACGAAATAAGTTTATTTTTATGGCCTTGTTGATTAACTACACATTTTTTTTTTATAACGAGCTTATTCTGTACAATGTACTCAGGTGTACTACAGCTGCTCTGATGTTCTGTTTTATGTTATACCTGGGGTATTTTTGTAGCCGTTGTTGTTATATTGTTAGTTGTTGAAACTATTTATAGATAATACATCTACATCGAACAAGTATATTCTGCAGCGAATTGTCTCGCATATTGGGCACATATGGAAGTGTATGAATGCAAGTAAACAATTAGTTTATCTCCAGCTGTTGATGTTTTCCCCAGTGAAAAGTGTCCTGACTGCGGATAAACTTTCTTCGTGTATTCTGTTTCTTTTGTAGGTGAGTTTGTCTAAGTGTGTGTGTGTGTACATGCGTGTGTAGGGTATTTGTATGTAAATATTTACTACTCCTTCTTAGTCTTCTGTTATAAGCTCACTGTTATAAGATTGAATCGATATCAATGTTTGACTAGTACTATTTTTCTTATCGGTTCCTGGATGATGAAAACAAAAGCAAAAACGCAAATTAAAAAAACAAAAAGAAAAAAAAACCCGGTCATCGGCGTCATTTGAACTTGGAACGTAAAGTGTTGTAACAAAAACTGCTGGCATTTTGTAGTTTCTGCTAATTACTTCTTGAAAATAATGATTAGACATATTTTCCACGCGAAGCTTGAAATTATAATAACATTGCAAAATTAGATCAGATTCTGTGACGTTCATGCTTTTCTTAAGTAGTCTTACGTTAATGGTACGAAAGGTGTGCATCCAGAAACCAAGACCGGACAGCAGATACCATATTTATTTTCTGTTTCTTTGATACAGGGTTCAAATCCTATACTAGGTATTGCGTATGATCAAGTCTAGTATATAATTAATACATATTCATTCATACTTTACCGACTCCGGCTGACTGAAAGATAAAGTTGTTAGCGTCGGGATTTCAGTGAAGAAAATTGCGAAAAAACAAAAAAACAAAAAAAACAAACAAACAAAATTTTAATTGTCTTTGTCCCATACATAATTACGACCTTATAAATTATAATTTTAGATCCGTCGGGGATCGGCTCCGCTTTTATCTCTCCGAGGACGGTCGATAAACTCGATGTAAGCTATGTATGTACTGGTGTCGATAAAAATCATCTGAACCATCATCCCCTCCCAAAGTTTGTGGCTTATGTTAAATAAAAGCGAAATTTTTACTGTTAAGACTCGTCTCTCGAGATGGAGGTAATCTCGAAAGGGCGTACTTTTGGATTAGCTGTCACTACCTCATGAGAAGGAAAAAAGCAAATAGTGATATTTTTCTGTGAAAGAATGTTTTACCCACCAAAGTTTAATCTCTTTTACATTTTTGCTCGCTGAATCCTGTGCCCGTTTCCCGTAAATTCTTATCATTACACTCGTCTCACGAAACGGCTGTAATATCTTTTATTTCTTTACTTGTTTCAACTATTAGACTGCGGCCATGCTTGGGCACCGCACTGAAGAATTTTTAGTCAAACGAACCAACCCCAGGGGTTATTTTTTTAAAAGCCTGATAATTATTCTGTCGGTGTCTTTTGCTGGACCACTAATTGACGGGGACGTAAACATACTAATACAGGTTGTCAAGCAATAGTGCGGGGACAGACAGGCACACACATGTGTGTGTGGGGGGAGGGGAGGGGGCAAACGCACACATATACGACAGGCTTCTTTCAGTTTCCATTTACCAAATCCACTCACAAGGCTTTGATCGGTCCGAGGTTATAGTAGAAGACACTTGCTCCAGGTGCCACGCTTTGGGACTGAGCCTGGAGCCATGTCGTTGGGAAGTAAGATTCTTACCACACAGCCACACGTGTGTGACCATTAAAAAAATCTAAATTTTGTCCCATATCCTTCCAACAGGTCATAACAAGGCTTCTTCTTCTTCGTGTTGGAATGGTGTCCAGAGCAAACTGTTAAGCTTGATGGAGATAAAGAATCGAATGTACGGAGAGTCAAATAAAAATGAAATCAGGTAACCGGGAATCGAAATTGGGTCCACTAGATCTATATCCCGACGTAGTCATTAATACAAACATTAAAAACAAAAAGTGCTCAAACAAACGAAAAAAATATATATAAATACACTTGTGTTGTTGATAAGCTTTTGTTGTGATTATGAAATTCACTATTAATAGAAGGAGCCTGCACCTGGTCACTTGATTTGCTAGAAACAACAGCCCCCCTCTTCGGACAGCACTCTACTATCCGTTGAATAATATTGTCTTATCTTCAGTAGTATGCCTGATAAAAGATGGGATGGTTTTGGTCGGAACGGCGTTGATTACATAAGTCTGTTCGGTCAGAACGTACCTGGGGCTAAACATCAACGAGAAATACAGAGGCACACTTGAATACGCACGAACAAAACAAATACTCATGTATATTTATATACAAATATGTACATACACAAATCCAGGTGAACACACACGCACACACATTGAAATCGATGAGATTACTATTCATGAAAGTACTCAGTATATCGTTATGCAAAGTTGAAGAGTGTTTCCTTCAGAGTAGCCCGGGCTACACTGAATAACACGCACACGCACGCACGCATGCGCATGCACGCTTTATACCTCAATGTAATTCTCAAATAGATTCAGAATGATACAAACGTGACAGCGCTGGTCCATTGAATCGATGAATTACGTTCTTGCATTGCAGGTGAACATGCAGCTTGGGTCGACACAAGGCTAACTTCTTAATCACTCGTCTCCACATGTTGCCTTTTCCATATACGTTGATGTAAGTACCAGTGTGTTTGTTTGTCCCCAACCCACCGCCTGACAAACCTGCGTGGGTTTTACATCCCCATAACTTAGCGGTTCGGCAAAATACCGGTTAGAATAAGCACCCGTTTTAAAAAGAAAGAAAATGTACTGGCGTCAATTTGTTCGACTAAACCCTTACGGGCTGTGCTCCAGCATTGCCGTAGCCCAGTGACCGAATAAAAGGAGAAAAGATGGACACGTCTTTTTCTTAGTCTTTGCTACATCACTCGTGGATGTCACCTCCAACTCGAGAACAAATTTGCCTCCAGTCTGTGCAAGATGACTCTGCGCGTGCCAACTCTGAGACAGTGTAGTGCTGTATCCTGCATAAGTTCACGGACGAGCATCATGCAGGCCTCAGCACCAGGTTTGAACAGCTCCACGGGGTTATAGAAAAAAAAAAAGCGCAGTGACAAGATGATCTCTTCGAGGAAAACGGAGATCTGCGAATTTTAACCGTCTTTATTTGATTACCTGACTGACTGACGGGTGGCAAAAATCCATTTTGTGTCTTGTTTGACATATGATTGGCATAAAAGATGGGCAGAAATACATGTGCCGTTTAGAGATCGTTGTTGGGTTACTGTAAGAGATCAGCATTCAGAGCTGTAGAACAGAACGGACTCTTCTGCAGCACGAAACAGGCATAGTGTTAGATCACGTGATAGCTGCGGTGTTTTCCAGATTTCCCACGTACACACCCATATGCATATATGATACGCATATGTTTTTGGTCAGGACCAGGAATTCTAAATTTATAAAATTCAGATCGCAATATTTATTAGAAATGGTGTGGCTGTGAGGTAAGAGGCTTGCTTCCCAACTACATGATTCCGCGTTCAGTCCCACTGCGTGGCACCTGGGGCAATTGCCTTCTATTATAGCTTCGGGTCGACTAAAACCTTGCGAGTGGATTTGGTAGACGGAAACTGAAAGAAGCCCGTCGTATATATATATATATATATATATATATATATATATATATATATATATATATATATATATATATATATATATGTATATATATATATGTACATACACACGCACACACACCTATGTACGTGTCTTTGTGGTATGTTTGTACCCCTACCACCGCTTGACAACCGATGTTGGTTCGTTTGTGTCCCCACAATTCAGTTTGGTTCGGCAAAGCGACCGGTAGTATAAGTACCAGGCTTTAAAAAATTTAAGTACTGAGGTCGATTTGTTCGACCAAATCCTTCAGGCCGGTGGCCCAGCATGGCCGCAGTCCAATGACTCAAACACGTAAAAGACAAAAGATAAAAACAAATGTAGGCTGATAGTGTTTTAATCTTAGGAGAGGCAACGGGTATGCTTTGGTTTATTCCTAATTATGTCTTTGATGTAGTTTCACGTCGATTTTGTCATATAAATGTCCGATCTACTCATTCAGTTAACATATAAAGTGGCCGAATATTCTACAGGCACATGTAGCCTTGCTCTCTGTCGTTTACAACGACGAGGATTCCAGGTGATCTGATCAACGGAACAGCCTGTTCGTGAAATTGCAAGTGGCTGAGCACTCCACAGACACGCGTACCCTTAACGTAGTTCTCAGGGATATTCAGCTGACACAGAATGTGACAAAGTTAGCCCTTTGAAATACAAGTACAACTCATTTTTGCCAGCTGAGTGGACTGGAGCAACGTGAAATAAAGCGTCTTGCTCAAGGACAGAACACACCTCCGGGAATCAAAATCACAGCCTTACGATTTTGAGCTGAAAGCCCTAAGCACTAGGTCACGTGCCTTCACACAGACACGTGTACCTTTAACGTAATTCTGTGGTAGATTCAGTGTGACGTTAGTGTGACGATGCTGGACTGTATTATAGGTATAGCTCATCCGACTTGGGTTAAATTGACTCGTGGCTATCGTAATGCATTTGCTCAAGATCAAACGCGGTGAGATCGAAATCGAGACTTCAAGGATGCGAAGCGAACTCAGTCATGTAAGCATCATCTGGTCGATCTTTCTCTGACATTTTTAATCCGCACGCACCATCCATCTTGGTCCTGCATTAGTTGAGAGATGTCTTCGGGGAGGCATTCAGAATCTCTGGTGAGTTGATCTGCATATGTTGTGTTCGGACGACCTGCTCGAGTATTACAACGCTTTGACTTCCATAGCAGTAGGTCGCTTGCCAGCTCTTGTTTAGCTCGCCAGCGGTCAAATGCAGAGTCAATACAATTAATTGTTCCTTTCCCACATTTCTGAACTTATGCTTATGTCAGAGATCATTAAATTAAGGGTGGTACGCAGACAGGCAGAATCATTAAGGCGTCGGAAGAAATCTCTTGCGGCGTTTGTTACCGCCTTTATTGTTCTGAGTTCAAATCTCACCGAGGTCAATTTTGTCTTTCATCCTATCGTGATGAATAAAGTAAAATACCAGTCAAGTACTGGGATCGATATTATCGACTCTTCACCACTCACAAATTTCAGGCCTTGTGCATATGTTAGAAACCATAATGATTGTGTATGGAAGAGTACGGACGTTGTTGTAAAATGTTTTAATGCGTTGCGTAAATTTTTGCTCCAAAACTCGTTTATATATATCTGTGTGTACACATAACCACATGTCTTGTAGCTCGTTTATAACTGCAAACTGTATGAATAAATGGACATTTGTAGCAAATAAAGGAGTATTGAAATTATTATTGAGCACCAAGGCGACGAAATGGCAGAATTGTAAACTCATCGAACAAAGCTTAGCAGCATTTCTTATAGCTGTTTATATTCTGATTTCGAATCAGACGTCTTCAAGTTGACAATGTTTTTCTCAGGATGTGGTCAATATCCATGAGAAAAATTTTTTGTAGTTCTGATGCCTTGGAGGTTTCCTGGTATTGGTACTGTTCCTAAATTATTATTATTACTATTTATTCTTTTTATCTCAGGTTTTGTTGTAACAGCTGGAGTCTTGCATGGTTAGCGGGCTTGTTACTTGCACCCCACGATACCATGCTATCTGTTCCTTTCAACTATCTCATACTTTCCTGGTTATTCTTGCTGTGTCAAGGAGGGAAATCTTTCGTAACAGTTCTACTGGGCACTCTATTTCGATTTCCTTTCACTCCTGATTCAGCATTGAATTATAGTTTGGCTTGCATCCTTATCTCACCTTTTTCTCTGCCTCTAAACTTTGTGTATAAGCAGTCTCTGGATGACGACCGAGCCTGCACTGCTCAATCACAGGACACCTGCCGAGCGAAAGGCTTTCACCTTTGATTCTAACCTCATTCACACCAATATTTGATATACTTGTATTAGACATTTCGACTCAATATTGAGGCTTGAGTTTTGAGGTTAGCCACCAACCAGTATTTTTATCGAGACACCATCTCTGGTAAGATTGTCAACCAAGACTGCAGAGCTCTTACAGCCCATATTATAATAATAATAATAATAATAATAATAATAATAATAATAATAACAATAATAATATTAATGATGACGATGATGATGATGATTATCATTATTGTTATCATTGTTGTTGTTTTACTTCTCAGAGTGCTCGGTCTTGTTTGTTCTGGTAGATTCTGTGAGAACGGACAGCAGCCTACTGTCAGAAGTTTCACGGGGCTTCTTTCCGCACATTATAAGCTTTGATACTTGATTGTTAATTGTTGTGAGAGATATTCAACATCCAAGTACTAATCTCAAAATCCTAGCTGTCCCCCAGCGGAGCAGTTTTTGGGCTTTTTTCTGCTCTCATGTCAATTCCGATTTCTCTGACATATTTCTCGAACTAGGTTGTTAGTGCTCCGAGTGTCCCTACAACTACTGGAACGACAGACACTATCCTCATAGTCCACATTCTTGCAATTTCGTCTTTTAGTAGTCTGTACTTTTCAATCTTTTCTAGTTCTTTCTCACTTATGCGTGCATTCCCAAGTATTGCAACACCTATAATCTTGGCTTCCTGTTTTCCGTTATCCACCTCTACAACATCTGGTCTTCGAGCCTCGATTTGGGAGTCATATTGGATTGTAAAATCCCACATTATCTTATATTCTTTGTTCTCCGTGCCTCTTTCTGGTTCATGTTCGTACTATTTCCGTGCTCTGTCAAGGCCGTACTTTTCACATAGCCTCCAGTGGACGAACTGCGCCATGTTATCGTGCCTCTTTTTGAAGTGCTTTTAGGCTAGCTTACTACTCTCACTCACAATATGTCAGATTGTTTCGTTTCTCCTGCAACACATCTTACAAAGGAATGATTCACTACTCTTATCTACTTGAAACTTGGTGTAATTAGTTCTCAGAGCTTGTTCTTGGGCACTACATACCAATGCTTCAGTGCATCCTTTCAGATCACTTATTCTTAGCCATCTCCAAGTGTTTATCTTGTCTTTTCTTTCGATTTCTCTGAGGTATTTCCCATGCAGTGGTTTCATTTTCCAATTGTTTACTCTTTCTTCATCTTGTTTCTTAAATTTTTGTGGGTGCATCACATTTTCGGTAAGAATTGTATTGTTAATTCTGACAGCGGCAACTAAGGATTCACTCTACTATTTGATGTACCATCCCAGATTGTACTCCTCGTTGACAACACATCTTGTATCCCATGATGCCTTTTCCTACCGTGTTTCTAGGCACATACAGCCTGTCAATATCGCTATTATTATTATTATTATTATTATCATTGTTATTATTATTATTAGTAGTAGTAGTAGTAGTTGTAGTAGTAGTGGTAGTAGTAGTGGTAGTAATAGTAGTAAGGCGGCGAGCGTGCAGAATCGTTAACACGTCTTGTAAAACGCTTAGCGGCATTTCGTTCGTCTTTATGTTCTGAGTTCAAATTCCGCCGAGGTCGACATTGCCTTTCATCCTTTCGAGGTCGATAAAATATGTATCAGTTGAATACTGGGTGGGGTGGGGGTCGATGTAACTGATGGCCATGTGCCAAAATTTGAAACTATTATTATTATTATTATTGTTGTTCAGTAGTTTTATTTTTATAACGTGCTTTCACTTCACTACCGAGCGCAGCTCTGTGCGCCTTGGGTATGTGCTGGGGTTTGCTGTGGTGCTCTTATGTTTACTGTATTGAAAGTGTTTTGCGTAGAATGTGTGCAGTACCCAGTAGTGCAATTTTCTGTATGTTATATATATTTGTAAGTCCTGGTGTTTTTGTTATGTATTTGTCTGAATATTTTTTTATATTCAGTAATTAAGACTTTGTACTTTCATTGCACTGCCGATCCCAGTTACGTGTGCCTCGCTTTCCTGCAGTGTAGTTCTGTTTTATTTTCGTATTTTGTTTTGCATTAAAAGTACTCTTTGTAGTATAATGCAGTGCCAATAATACTATTTTCTGCCTGTTGTGCATATTTGTATGTCCTTGGTTTTTCTCTCTATCATTCACAAGGATTGTTTGTGTTTACGATCTCTAGTCTGCTTCTTTTAATTCTGATATATCTTTTACTACATATCTTGGTTAATTTCTGCATCTCTTTGAGAGATAAATTACCATCTTTTGGAATTGATATTTCAATTAGGAGACATTTCTTTTCATGGACGACAATATCTGGCTGATTAGCTTCAACCTTCTTGTCTGCATGATTAGCTTATCTCGTTGTTATGATTCGCTTTCATTTTCTGAGAACGATTCTGATTCATGCTTAAATATTGCTTACATTCAGTGCCATCTTAAAGTATGGGTACTCAGGGTAGATGTCCGGTGATCCCACTGATTTAGGGACCCAATGCTTATCGATTTATGTTGTGGTTATGTATGTTGGGGGCCTCCGTGCATGACTTTGCCTTGGGCCTATAATACTTTTGAAACTGCCCTTCTTACACTATCTCTTTTCTGTTGGTATTTCATAATGCTGGTATAACATTCGGTGTATGGAAGTCCCGACTCTATCATGTTTGTAGATGTATTCTTTCATGGTTACAATTGGACAGCTAGAGACATTGTTTCTTTTGCTACTCCATGCATTCTGCAGTCAAGTACTAAAACCGTCCCTATATATATACTGTTTTACTCTTTTACTTGGTTCAGTCATTTGACTGTGGCCATGCTGGAGCACCGCCTTTAGTCGAGCAAATCAACCCCAGGACTTATTCTTTGTAAGCCTAGTACTTATTCTATCGGTATCTTTTGCCGAACCACTAAGTTACGGGGACGTAAACACACCAGCATCGGTTGTCAAGCGATGTTGGCGGGACACATCACACAGACACACAAACATACACACGCACATACATATATATATATACATATATACGACGGGCTTCTTTCAGTTTCCGTCTGCCAAATCCACTCACAAGGCTTTGGTCGGCCCGAGGCTATAGTAGAAGACACTTGCCCAAAATGTCACGCAGTGGGACTGAACCTGGAACCATGTGGTTGGTAAGCAAGCTACTTACCACACAGCCACTCGTACACACACACACACACACACACACACACACACACACACATATATATATGTAGTTTATATATATATATATATATATATATATATATAAACTACACTTTTCGCTGTCCAACCATCACCAAAGCCGTTAGTCAGTCTTTCCATGCCACACTTTGACCCATCACCCTAGAATCAATCAAATAAGAACCAGTTAAATATTCAGGTAGAGTCAATATTTTTGGTCGTGTGGTTAAGTTAGAGAACACTATTATTATTATTATTATTATGTGGTAGTCCTCGTTAGGACGACTGCTACTGTTATTTAGCCCCAGGAAACATCATCTCCAGTTACCTATCGACACACAGTTAGAGACGATGTTTCTTGGGGCTAAATAACAGTAACACTCGTCCGTCCTAACCAGGACTGCCACATTATGTTGGCAAATAATCTTTACTCTACAGGGTGTCCACAAGGTCTGGGTACATGGAGTAAATAAAATCATAACATAAGCAATTAAATATAAGGAATAATAACTTCTTAAAGTATGTGTTAATCCCCATGTACCCAGACCTTGTGGACACCCTGAATGTTTCTCGTTCAGAGATTTATAAATAATAATTTTTCTATTTATTATTATTATTATTATTATTTCCTTTAAAGTTTATGAAAGCCATAAAGTTTACGATATTTTTTTTTATCCCACCGTATTTTCTTTACTTAGTCAGTTCGTCTGTACGTATTTGCAGAAGAGGCAAGACGGCCGAAACGATAGAATTTAAGTAAAACCAGCCTTCACTCTCAAGCAGATATGGCTTGATAGTATTTACCATGCTTTCGATAACTATTTAAGGTACTTATGTAACCACAGACAGACATCGATATCCTCTCAAAACCATCATCTTTGATCCCGTAGAACATCCAGCTGCGTGAAGAATGTCAGGGTCGACCTGTCAGAATGAATGGCAAAGTTGACTCCGGTGAGGTTTGAACTCACAAGATTTAATCCGACTTTACTAAATACTATAAGGTTTTTAATTATTTTGTCCATTATTCTAACCGATTCTACCAGAATGTTGCCCGGGAACCTGACCGCTAATGTATTACTAATGTAATCGCATCTAATATAATTCTGAAATGCAGAGGCGTCACACATTCTCATCCATGTTTCTCTAAAATGTATGGCGTTTGTGTAATGAAGACGAAAGCAACACATCATATTAGGACACAGAGGAATAACGCCCACTCGACTTTAACATATGGACAAGGAAAACTAAAGTCAATTTTACATAATATACCACTGTCTGTCGGTCGGTCTGACTATCTGTCTGTCTGTATGTCTGTCTGTTTGTATGCGTGTACGTACGTACGTATGCTAGTATGTGTGTGTATTTACATTTTATGTACGTATTTACTAGCTGGATGGTGAGTGAGGACTGCATTAACCCCTGTTAGTATTCATATACAGGGACAACTTGAGACTGAGTATTTTGCTTAAGTACATAATGCGTCACCCGGTCCAGGAATTGAACCCACGGTCTTATGATCACGAGCCGAATACTGTGATCATTGGGCCACACACCTTCACCATCACTATATTTATTTCTTTATTGCCCACAAGGGGCTAAACATAGAGGGGACAAACAAGGACAGACAAAGGGATTAAGTCGATTACATCGACCCCAGTGCGTAACTAGTACTTATTTAATCGACCCCGAAAGGATGAAAAGCAAAGTCGACCTCGGTGGAATTTGAACTCAGAACGTAGCGGCAGACGAAATACTGCTAAGCATTTCGCCCGGCGTGCTAACGATTCTGCCAGCTCGCCACCTTCACCATCACTCTATTAGTTTCAAATTTTAGCACAAGGCCAGCAAGTCTGGGGAAGGGATTAAGTCGGTTATATTGAGTCGATTACTCAAATGAAACTTATTTTATCGATCCTGAAATGATGAAATGCAAAGTCAACCTCGGCGGAATTTGAACTCAGAACGTAAAGACGGACGAAATGCCGCTAAGCATTTTGCCCGATGTGTTAACGATTCTGCCAGGTTGCTGCTCCCACCATCACTATATTGAAAGATCAAATCAACTCCATCAAATTCAGATAGGCAGTGGACGTTTTACTACTTGTGTCAATTGTAGGTGTTCTGGGAATATAACCTTAATCCTGGAAGGACTGTTGTCTTATTCTCAGTGCAGTTCTATTTCCCATCAACTAGTCTTCGTGAAACTTGAAATAAGAGTCTCTTCTGGAGTCATTTCTTTGAAAGGCGTTTCAAATAGTTTGATCATATGGCAGGCTTGTTGCATGGAAACCACATTCATAGTGTTAACAACTGGAACAGCTGCACAAAAAGTCAAAATAGAGACGTGTGTGTGTTTGTCTGTGTGTGTGTTTGCGTGTGTGTGTGTGTGTCTGCGTGTGTGTGTGTGTTTGTGTGTGTGTGTGTGTATTTGCGTAGGATCGTAAAGACTCTGGAGATGTAAGTTGGACCAGAAACAAAAAGCGGAGGAGGGAAACATTACAAGTATTTCAAAATGTAAACAATGTAAATTTCTGGGTTAATCAATTAGTTCATCTTTCGTGTTTTATACGCTTTTTGGATCTGTCCAGACACTAATCGATAAACGTGACTTATTCTTATACCCCCACCTCTCTCTTTCTCTCTCTCTCTCTCTCTCTCTCTCTCTCTCTATCTATTATAGTTTTCAGTCATTTGACTGTGGCCATGCTGGAGCACCGCCTTTAGTTGAGCAAATCGACCCCAGGACTCATTCTTTGTAAGCCTAGTACTTATTCTATCGGTCTCTTTTGCCGAACCACTAGGTTATAGGGACATAAACACACCAACATCGGTTGTCAAGTGATGGTGGGGGATAACAGACACACAAACATATACACACACTTACATATATATATATATATATATATATATATATGACGGGCTTCTTTCAGTTTCCGTCTACCAAATCCACTCATAAGGCTTTGGTCGGCTCGAGGCTATAGAAGACACTTGCTCAAGGTGCCACGCAGTGGGACTGAACCCAGAACCATGTGGTTGGTAAGCAAGCTTCTTACCACACAGCCACGCCTGCACCTATCTCTAATTTAAAAAAAATCTTTTTATTCGTTTCAGTCATTAGACTGCGGCCATGCCGGGGCACCTCCTTGAAAAATTTGTAGTCGCATGATTTGATCTCAGTACTTATTTTTCAAAGCCTGGTACTTATGCCATCAGTCTTTTTTGCCGAACCGCTACGTTACGGGAACGTAAACGCGCGAACATCGGTTGTCAAGCGGTGGTGGAGGACAAACACAAATACTAACACACGCACACATACATACATGCACACACACACACACTATTATTATTATTATTATTATTATTATTATTATTATTATTATTATTATTATTGAAATATAATTTATTCCCTGATCGAAAACTGCAGTTTCTGCGGGATTACTAGTAATACACACGTGGGTATTGAGGATAAATATTTTTGCCAATACTCATAATCCTAACCCTAACCCTAAAACCCTAACCCTAATCCTAAAACCCTGAAACTAAAACCAGTACAAACGCACGAACAATGTCATAAATACCATACCGCCAATAGTTGTTGTTGACAAACAACGGCACTAATTTTATTCAAGGGAAAAGATCCCATTACACCGCACAACGCTTTGTTGACGATTCACAGCAGTAATTGTTTTCACCTCAATGGACGTCAGTGATTGTTTGAAATTACCGAAATACGACAACTTTAACACGAAATAATCTTAAAAAGATAAAATTTTCTCAATAACACTAAGAGTAAAAGATGTTTTATACGAGACATTCTGCCAGTGTCCCCAGTTTGAAAGTGTTTCGTTAAGAAAACAAGTGGCGCCTGCCAAATCAGAAAGATCCAGGCTGTCTAACATGTGTGTGTGTGTGTGTGTGTGTGTGTGTATGTGTGTGTGTGTGTGTATGTGTGTGTGTGTGTATGTGTGTGTAGCAGCTAATGCGTGTGTGTCATACGAACAGACTATTACACATAATTATTCCATACACACGCAGGCATACACACACACGCGCACACACACACACACACACACACACACACACACACACACACACACACACACACACACACACACACACACACACACACACATGTACAGTGTGTGTATGTGCGTGCACGCATGTTTCTTCACTGCTTTTCCTTTCATACACACATACACCCACTCACGCGTATTTATATTATATATTTTCAAACTTGCTTAAAACAAAATGTCTCTTTTGCAACTTTTCAAATATTAACTTTTCGTAATATATCTTAATCGGTAGAAACCTCTTGTTAATTTTGCATTCACACTTTTTTTTTTATAGATACAAGTCTAATATAGATTATTATAGTAAATTCGACCAATCCATGGCACTCTTGGGTATTGTCATTTACTCTGCGACTGAAGAAGTAAAAATAGTGTTTATTTTCTGAGTGCTGTCTTCTTTAATAATTAAGATAAAAACGATTAATATATTGATTATACATTTCCAATATTGGTACGTGGGTACAAATAGTTTTTAAGATACAGAGTGAGGGGGAAATTTATAATAAACGGCGTCGACGTTCGTTCATGGCTGGTACTTATTTATCGAGCGACGGGACTTGAACGTGCAGACTAAAAAGACGCAGTTATATACCGATGATCCACATTTACCACCAAACTGGTGCCTTCATGACCGCTAATAAAATGATTTCTAACAGAAGCGGAAGGTAGGGCGGTGAGCTGGCAGAATCGTTAGCATGCTGAACAAAAATGCTTAGCGGTATTTTGTCCGTCTTTTGGCTCTGAGTTCAAATTTTGCCGAGATCGACTTTGCCTTTCATCCTATTGGGATCAATAAAATAAGTATCAGTTGAGCACTTCCCCTAAATTTCTGGCCTTGTGCCAAAATTTGAAACCAATATGAGCTGAAAGTCTTTAGTTAGGGAAAGGAGAGGGCGAGGGTTGAGTCAATTAATCAGCACTTTACTAGTGCCTTCTTTTTATCGGCCCCGTCGGAATAAAAAGGAAAATTGACTTCGGTGACGTTTGCTACCCAACTAAATACCATAAGGTATCTCATCATTTTGTCCATTACGCTAACTCAGTCGTTCTCATCTGGGGTCCATATGGCCATTGGGGGTTGGCTGTGTGGTAAGTAGCTTGCCTACCAACCACATGGTTCCGGGTTCAGTCCCACTGCGTGGCACCTTGGGCAAGTGTCTTCTACTATAGCCTCAGGCCGACCAAAGCCTTGTGAGTGGATTTGGTAGACGGAAACTGAAAGCAGCCCGTCGTATATATGTATATATATATGTGTGTGTGTGTGTGTGTGTGTGTGTGTTTGTCCCCCCAACATCGCTTGACAACTGATGCTGGTGTGTTTACGTCCCCGTAACTAGGCTTACAAAGAATAAGTCCTGGGGTCGATTTGCTCGACTAAAGAGGCAGTGCTCCAGCATGGCCGCAGTCAAATGACTGAAACAAGTAAAAGAGTAAATGATGTTTGTTGTTTGTTCCTTCTCGAGCCATACCCAGCTCATAAGGACCGGTTTTCTGGTGTCATTGGCGTATAGGTTTCCTACCTGGGCAGGACGCCGGTCCGTCGCAGGTGAGCTGATAGATGCAGGAAGAAAGAGTTAAGGAAAGTCGTGGCGAAAGAATCAGCAGAAGTTCGACATTACCGTCTGCCGGAGCTACGTGAAGCTTAGGTGTTTCACTCATAACCACACACATCGTCCGGTCTGAGATTCGAACCTTCGATACCTCGACTGCGAGGCCGCTGCTCTAACCACTAGGCCATGTGCCTCCACTTACATGCAATGAATTGATTATATTTCTACAATAGGAGGCGCAATGGCCCAGTGGTTAGGGCAGCGGACTCGCGGTCGTAGGATCGCGGTTTCGATTCCCAGACCGGGCGTTGTGAGTGTTTATTGAACAAAAACACTTAAAGCTCCACGAGGTTCTGGCAGGGAGTAGTGGTGAATCCTACTGTACTCTTTCACCACAACCTTCTCTCACCCTTTCTTCCTATTTCTGTTGTACCAGTATTTCAAAGGGCCAGCCTTGTCACACTGTGTCATGCTGAATATCCCCGAGAACTACGTTAGGGGTACACGTGTCTGTGGAGTGCTCAGCCACTTGCACGTTAAGTTCAGGAGCAGGCTGTTCCGTTGATCGGATCAACTGTAACCATCGTTGTCGTAACCGACGGGATGCCACAATTTCTACAATATACAAAATATTTTATTTTTTATACAATTCCTAATAATATTTAATTATAAAAATATATTTGGATTTTTTTTAAACATTGAAAGGTTTTTAAGGAGTCCACTCGAATAAAATAGGAATCAGAGGGGTCCGGAGACAAAAAGACGTTTGAGAATCATTGTCTGACCGATTCTTCAAGGCCGTTGATGTCAACCTGACCGCTAATATATTAGAAATATAATCGTATCTAATGCAACTCAGAACTATAGAGACATCACACATTCTACTCCACGTTTCTCTAAAATATATTGTTTTTATGTTATGAAAACGAAGCCAATACATTATATTTGGACACGGAGAAATAACACCCACTCGACTTTAACTGGTGGACGGGGAAAAACAAGACTCGACATTTGCAATGCTTTTTTTTTTTTTTGTATGAATGTATTTTATACCCCCCCCCCCACGATGCAGAATTCGAATCACGCAAGTGATGTCAATACTGTCTTCTTTTTCTTTGTACGCGTGCGTGTATGTGTGTATGTGTGCACATCTAAATGTGTGTGTGTATGAACAGATATATGTATATGTTTGTGTATGAATGCATAAATTATGTCTGTGTGAATATAGTGGTCACCCGTTCTGCTAAAAGTAACAGTTACACCCCCATCAAATTATACACTGTTGTTTTAAATAAGGAAAGGAGGAAAGGGCACATTACGTAATATATCCTTCTACATTGTTTCAAATGTCAGCAGGTTTGGGTGAAGGACCTTGTCGACTATATCGACCCCAAGTACTTGACTAACACTTTATTTTATCAATACCGAAAAGATAAAAGACAAAGGTGACCTCGGTGGGATTTGAAATCAGCACGGAAGAGTTGGAAGAAATACCACTTAGCATTTTATCCAATTTAGCTCGCCGCCTTAATGCTCTTAATCCTTCTTATGCTTCCGAAAATCTGGAACGGGGATCTTTTAGGTTCGGTGCACTGGGTCTGATTTTACTGAAGATTTTTTTACACAGAGGTAGATTTTCATGCTGATTCTGAAAATCACAAAAAAAAAAAAAAAAAACAGTTATGATCCTTTAAAACTCGAATTTTTCTTATTTTTGTAATTTTAACCAGCTAAATCAATCCAAATTTTGACATTATGAAAATCCACAATTTATTTCTATATGTCCTCATAGAAATTAATTCTTTCAACTCTACAGGTACAAAGCCTGAAATTGTGGGGGATGGGGTTAGCCAATAACATCGACTCCAGTGCTTAATTAGTACTTACTTTATCGACCCCTCAAAAGATATAATGTAAAGATAACCTCAGCGGAATTTGAACTCAGAACGTAAAAGATCACAAGAAACGCCGCTAAGCATTTTTTCTAGCGCGCTAACGATGCTGTCAGTTTGCCTCCTTATAGCAACTAATTGAAACCGTCAAAGGGCTACGGGGTTAGGGCGTAGAGTTAGTTAAGTTTAGGGTTGGAGTTGAGGTTAGGGTTAGGTTTAAGTTTAGGGTTTGCAGAACTTTACAAAATTTCACTGTTACCGTTGATGTGTTTTCTTTCATTTCCTTTCACTAAATATATTCATCTGTAAAGATCTTGTGATGTTTTTACTATTAATTTCTTAAAAGGCCACGTGCTGGCAGAATCGTTACCGCGCCAGACAAAAATGCATAGCGGTATTTCGTCCATCTTACGTTCTGAGTTCAAATTTCGTCGAAGTCGACTTCGCCTTTCATCTTTTCGGGGTCGATAAGTAAAGTACCAGTTGTGTACTGATCGATGTAAATGACAACCTCCCTCCCGCAAAATTTTAGCTCTTGTGCCTGTAATAGAAAGGAAGCTTATTAATTCCTCAAAACCTGTTGCGAAGTGGTAGACTTTTAGAGCGAAGGGGAAATATGTTTTGCAGAATTTGTTCTGGGCCTTTATGTTCTGAGTTCAAATTCTGTCGAAGTCAACTATGCTTTTCATCTTTATATGATCGATCAAATAAAGTACCTGTCAAGTTTTAAACTGGGTGTTATCGACTAACTTCATTCCATCAAAATCGATGGCCTTGTGACTAAATTAAAACCAATCGTTACTTTCTTAAAAACAGAGTTCTGTTTTTCGTAATGTCAAGTCACGGGAAAAAAAGTTACTTTGCATGACGTCACCAATATGTACAGCGAATGGATAAATCTGATTGGTTAAAATTGCAAAAGATTCAGTGTTTAAAGATTCATAAAAAGACCTCTTGATTTTCGTAATTGGCATGCAACACTACACCTGTGTAGAAGTTTTCTATAAAATCAGATCCTGTACATCACACTTAAAAAATCCCGGGATGGCCACATCCGGAACATCTTCGATTAAAGGCTATTTGATTAGGATTGACCTGGAGTGAAACAACAACGACAGAAACATCTATTCAAAAGCTGTCTTTAGTTTCACATTGAAGCAAGAAAGCTGTTGATCAAATGGATAGAATACAAGTCAACCACCGTAGAGATCGCCAGGTCGGCGTTACCGACCTCGTATTTCTTGTTTCTGTGGCCATCTTACTTTACTCTCAAACAGGCTACAGACTAGAATAATCGAATAGCGGAATGTATTTGATCGAACGCAAAGCTGAAATGTGTGAGAGAAACCGCGAAAGAGCTTAACAGACGTGTTATACTGATCAATTATGACCAACATAACACATTTATAAGACCGGCAACATTAATATAATTACATTTTCGAAGTTGAATATGTTATTTGTTAAATCTGATGAACTCCGTTTTATACATTAGTGGTTCTATTTCGGATTCAGCATGTATATGAGTTTAGTTGCAAGTAAATAGAATCTTTCACAAATTGGTGAAAATATTATTGATGCTCGAGAACTGATCAATAAGTATCCGGACTGTTACCAGAGTAAACGAAGCTAAAGCACACAGAGTAAAGCAGCAGGGCACAGATTGATCTTGAACTCTGCTGTGCATGCGCACTAAGTTTTAACGTTCTAGTTCGCTTCCGTTGTTTACGGTAGTGCTTCGAAGGAAAATGTGTAGCGTGTGATCTCTGCATTGAACATGACAAAGTAAGTTGAGCAGAGAATCAGCATTAAATTTTGCCAAATGCTTGGTGATACCTGCTCAGAGGCCTACGCAAAGTTTTCAAAAAGTTTTCATCGTTCTCGATGCAACCAAGGAAATCTTGTGCAACTGAAATTCGAGTGTGCTTTTGGTCAGCTGAAAGTAGTTTTGGCACAAACTTGGCAGACCCACGTCTCATACTCAAATCTTCAGTCATAACTGACTGAACTGAGCCGTAACTAATCTTCATATCCTCTGATAACTCAGGGATAGTGATTCGACGATTTCCCTTCGCAGCTGCACGTACATCTGTGATGTTTTTTTCAGTTCTGCTGGTTCCGGGTCTCCAAAAACGTTCGTCAATATCGACATTTTTTCGGCCATCTTAGAAACGTCTGAACCACTCGTACACTTGTGTGCGACTCATACACTCCTCCCCATACACTTTCTGAAACTTTGTGTAGGCTTCTGAGCAGGTATCGCCATGACAACTTTCTCTGTCGTGGTCAGTGCGACGATCACACGCTACACACCTCTATTCCAAGCAGTGATGTAAACAGCGGAAGCGAGTTAGAACGTTAAAACTTAGTGCGCATGCGCGGCAGAGTTCAAAGTCAATCTGTGCCAAGTGGCTTTACTCTGTGTGCTTTATCTTCGTAACTATGGCAACAGTTCGGATATTTATTGATCAGCCCTCGTATATCAACATGTATGTGTGCCCACTATTTTTAAATATTAAGTTCCAATATAATCGCATTCACGACCACCTGAAAGGTATTTGCAGATAAATTCATTAAAAATGTACGCATTTTTATAAAAGTTATTATAAAGAGAAAAGTCGATTCATAGTGAATTATACAGAAACTCTTTTCTATCCCTCTCCGAAAATCATTTTCACAATAAATTCCGATATAATCGTACTCTACAACACATAAAAGATATTTGTAGAAAACTATTACAAAATATCAATTTTTATTAAAGTTATGGGGAAACAAAGTCGCTGAGGCGTGGAAGTTCCTACAGTGTTATATTTGTTTTGCGACAGATAACAATATCATTCAGAGATTTGTAGTCAGGCTGTAACTTTCGAGATTTCTGAGTTGTACGTGTTTCAGGAGTGCCTTGATCTGTGAAATTGTACTGAAACCGAAACAGTTACACCGCAGAAGGCTCAGGGTAGCTATTTAAATCACACGTATATCTGTATATTCACATTTGGTTTGATTCGAGATGCTATGTGTGCCCCTAGTTTGTCGTGTTGGTTGCATGGTTGCCTTAGCCTTGCTTTAGGTCGTCAACTGTTGATAGAGTCGAAGGAGGACTGTCGTGGATATAAGGCTTAACGTTTATATTTTCAGATTTGGCAGAATCTATCTCTCTTCTGGACTAAACTCAGCCGATTACTTCCAGAAAAAGAAAGACAGAAAGAGAGAGAGAGGGGGGGGGGCTCAGCAGGATTTGAAATCAGATCACAAAGAACTGGAAAGAATACCTCAAAGAACTCGATCCAACGTTCTACCGACTCTACTAATGTTGCCACCACGACTGCGTGGATATTTTTGCTCCAGAGCCGTAGGACTCATAAGGTCGGTTACTCGGTTTCCATGGCGCATAAGTGACTATCACAATGTTACCCTGAACAGAATGCCAATCCGTCACAGAGTTCTTCAAGGACAACAATTTTGAGGGGAGGGGGGAAGGTCGATTACATCGATCCCAATACTTGACTGCCACTACTTGACTGGTATTTTATTTCATCGACCTTGAAAGAATGGAAGGCAAAGTTGACCCCAGCGGCATTTAAACTCAGAACGCAAAGAGCCGGAAGAAATGCCGCTAACCATTTCGTCCACCGATTCTGCAGGCTCGCTGCATTGCATAGATAAACGGAGGAGATGGAGATAAAAAAAGGATGATACGTTGTAAGTCAAAAGAACGCTACTGCTATCCTCTTCAAACATGCGTCACATCGGCTCTATGTAAGCCGTAGACGACAAACGGCGAAACAACACGGTGGCCTACCTCACTAATAGGAAGCAATCTATAACGGTAGATGAATGCAAGGGATAAAAGTAGAGTTAAATGAAGGAGAGTCGACACCACCAAGATCGGTTCAGGAGGTTTACGTACCGTAATAAAAATGGATATCTACTGACCAAAGTCTCTGCAATCTAGTTTCGCTGCTGTGATATTGTGGAGAATATTACACGGAAGATGGAAGGCAGCGAGCTGGCAGAAACGTTCGCACGCCGGGCGAAATGCTTAGCGGTATTTCGTTTGTCTTTACGTTCTGAGTTCAGATTTGGCCGAGGTCGACTTTGCCTTTCATCCTTTGGAAATCAGTAAATAAGTACCAGTTGAGCACTGGGGTCGATGTAATCGACTCAACCCCACCATCGAAATTGCTGGCCTTGTGTCAAAATTTGAAACCAATATATACCACTTACTGAGAACTGCCTCAAACTAGTCATCGTTACAAAGGTTTGTCGGCAAGAGCAGCCCCGATGGCGCAAGAAAGAGAAAGTAAGAAATCAAATTATAATTTTATTTCGAGGAACATTTAATGGAATTATTTCTTTATTCGTCAGAAATCTTTTGTTTCGACACAAAATGGAAAAGAGAATAAAACGATGCGAAAAAAATCTTTAGACGTATGGAATGAAAGAAGAAAGAAATCCAGCTAAACTTCAGTTACTATCTCATGAATTTTAATTGTCAATGACAGCGTAAATAAAAATAAAATTTGTACAGCCTTAGAAGAGATAAAAATTGTCTTTCTGAAAATGATTTCTAAATCTTCCTGATACTGTTTAAGTCGAAAAGTCTTTGTCATTTCAATTCCATCATCCATCAAACTAACTCGCAAGACTTTCTTCCTGAACTCGTCTCTTACCACAACTTTCATTTAGTCTTGTTACATAAACGTACTCTTATAAAAAAAACCACTACAAGTTTCTATATACACACGCACATATAAATATACACATTCATTCGATGATTCTAAATCAAGATTAATTACACATCCTTCGAATGTCACATTATGATGAATTTAATATTTGATTTAAAGGCGATAGGTGACAGAATCCCCAGAGCGCTGTACAAAATCATATAAAGTATTTCGTTACGTTTCTTTACATTTTCATTTTAAATGTTACCGACGTCCATTTTACCTTTCAAACTTCCGAGGGTCGTTAAAATAAAGTTCCAGTCAAGTACTGTGATTGATTTAATTGGTGTTTTTATACCAGAATTAGAAATCAATATTCTAGTAAGTTCTATAGTGAGTGCCATAGTGCCATATATTTGCTTCCTTTCCGTGTGGCGGGTGTATAAATAGATCTTAATTTCTGATATAAAACAATTTGACTTGTGTAGAGAATAATAAAACTCACTTCACGTGTGTCGAGTATTCGACCAGGTTCTAATTTCTGACAGAAAGTAATTTGACTTCAGTCAATATCGCTAAAAATCATTGGTGAATATGTGACCATTTTATCATCTTGTTTTTCTTTACTTAAAATATCAGACATTTGTAAGTACAGAGCGCAGAACAACCCCAGTATTTTCTAATATCAATTTCAATAGGGCACATATAAAGTAATGAATTAATTTTAGGGTCAAACCCCTTGTGTTTCTTCTTACACTAATTGAAACAACTAATTTAGTGTGTTACCGTATTTGATGACATAAAAGACGCACGGCAATTTTAGCAGCTCATACAGGAGAAAAAAAAGAGGTTTCAATGCATCAAAACATGTAATAGAGGCCCAACTTCGCATATAGTATCCGGTGTGACATTTTTAAGAAAAAGAAAGTGCGTCTTGTATGCCTTCAAGTAAGGTAATTATTGCTGTGTATTGAATGTTAAACTTACGTAATCATATTTTAGAGAATAAATTACTCTCTGATGACACTTATAAATATCATATATTGAATTTATATATATACTTTTAATATCTTTAGATTATGTAGAATATGAACGAGAAAATGCATGAGTTTGCCTGCAGCGAATCTGATGAAACCCCAACAGGGCCAAATTGCGTGACTTCATTTGTTTGGAAACTGTCTTTGTGCATATCTCTATATTTGTTTCTCTCTCTTCTTTTCTCGTTTTCTCCTCTGTCTGTCTGTCTGCCTGCCTGCCTGTCTGTCAGCCTCTCTCTCTCTCTCTTCTCTCTCTCTCTCTCTCTCTCTCTCTCTCTCTCTCTCTCTCTCTCTCTTTCTTACATCTATCTCGTTTATCCAACGCCCCCTCCCCGATAAAGTAGATTTATCTAAGGATTAATTAATTCATTTGATATTATATAATCCTTTCAATGCAATGAAGCTTCACTATGCCGTTGCGGCGGCGGTGGTGGAGGTGGTGGTGGTGATGGTCTCCCGGCAATCAGTATTTGCGAAATGGCTTCGGTTCTCATTTTATGCGTGTCATTCAACTCACTGTTGCTGTTGTTGATGGAGCAGACATGTGATGCAAAGCGTTCCAGATGTGACCATCCAGTCTCTTTAAATAGGTTTGACAGAATTGTCGAATACATCTTCCTCATTTTTGATAATACGATAATGTGATTTGAGGGAAATATGGTTGCTATTACTAGAAAGTCGGGTGACTGCGTAGCGGAATTTATTTATCGTCATCGTTGTTGTTACTTAACGCCCCCCCCCCGGTCAACCAAAAATCAAATAAACCTATAATCAAAAGAATTCAAGCCGCGACCATTCTATCATTTATTCGATGTTTCTGACACTACACCATCTCCTATGTCCTTCCTATTTTAAAATTGTTCGCAGTGGATTGTAGTTAGACATCTGACGGCTATTTTTAAAAGGTTGAGCAGCCACGAAGAGGCTCACTCGTCAGATAACAATATATTACTCATATGTTTTGTTATATAATGCTACAGATAGCTTTTCAGAAGCCCTTTTCTTTCGCAGACCCAAATCTCTCACTTCTTATCTATTGTCCACTAGCGCCGCCTCAGCTACATCGTATTTAATCTCTGAAAGATAGTATCTGCATGTAGATTCTACTCTCCTCCGCCACTCAACTCCCTCTCTTAGATATCAGTAACAGAAACTTCCAGTTACTCGAAGTCTTCCTTCATCCATATACACCCTTATACACCCACGCATACACACATACGCATCAACTCTTCAATGTCAGCCCAGTCTTTACATTCTCTTCTGTGACGTATTATGGTCAACTAAAAAGGTCTAATGTACGTGACGAAAAAACACACCTGACAATTACAGGACATTCGTAATGTTATATAACATATATTCCATTTGCTTTTGAAACAATTGTAGTTCTCAACGACCTTTTCTATCGCATTTATTTACACATTTGATTATCGCATTATAATCAACCTTTGTTGTTTTTGAAATGGAGTTGTATAGTACCTGCCCTCTTATGTAAATTTTCTATCTAATCTCAATGTAAGACGAACAGTAATGCACTGATTAATGAATTTATTGGTCAGTTATCGAGTCATCTGTGTTCCTTATAAAGCCATGTAAATGCTAGAGACTGATAACCTTCGTCTTACGTTTTCTCCTCCACTCTCTCTATATTTATGTACACACACACACACACACACACACACACACACACACACACACACACACACACACACACACACACACAAAATGTAACAACATGGGAATCGTTGGCGGTTTTCTTCCTTTCTATTGGACTTTACTCTGTTTCTGAGGAAGAGCGTTGCTCGAAACGTTAAACCATCTTTCCTTCCCTGAGCGTCTGCTAATACTTTACATGTACCACGTCCTCGCGTTGTTGTTTTTTTGTGTTTGTTGTTCTTTAATGGGGTGATTTATTTACTACACACACACATACATACATGTATATATATATATTACAATTAAAAGGGTAAAGGTTTATCAATTTATTAATTTATTAATAAATTAACAATTAATAATTTTTACCAAGCCCTTCGGTATGTAAACACCGTTATCGGCGGAGAACTTATTTAAAAGTTCTTATACATTTATAAACATAATTAAGGGATCAGCAAACAGTTGCTTCACCACATACCGAAGTTCAGAAATAGCAGCTAAAAAGCTGAGACTCCAACAGATAGCATTACTTGTAACTCACAAAGGCAAAACAAGAAGAAAAACAATGAAAACTAACCAGTCGAAGTTAATCATAGACGCGTTTCTGGATTAGGAGCGATAACACTCCATTTCCTTCATCAGTATGATATTCTAGCTGTAAATTCGACGGTGCCAGCAAATTGTGCATGCATGAACGAGTGAACATCATGCATCGGCACAACCTGAAACCACATCCGAACCTACATAGGCCAGCCAGTCAACTATTCCTCCTCAAGAAATTACCATGTGCGTCACAAGCAATACCGCAGAAAATTTGCGGTTTACTATCAGGGAGTGAATAATTATTACAATCAAAAGGGTAAAGGTTTATCAATTTATTAATTTATTAATAAATTATCAATTAATAATTTTTACCAAGCCCTTCGGTATGTAAACACCATTATCGGTGGAGAACTTATTTAAAAGTTCTTATACATTTATAAACATAATTAAGGGATCAGCAAACAGTTGCTTCACCACATACCGAAGTTCAGAAATAGCAGCTAAAAAGCTGAGACTCCAACAGATAGCATTACTTGTAACTCACAAAGGCAAAACAAGACGAAAAAACAATGAAAACTAACCAGTCGAAGTTAATCATAGACGCGTTTCTGGTCACTCGTTCATGCATGCACAATTTGCTGGCACCGTCGAATTTACAACTAGAATATCATACCGATGAAGGAAATGGAGTGTTATCGCTCCTAATCCAGAAACGCGTCTATGATTAACTTCGACTGGTTAGTTTTCATTGTTTTTTCTTCTTGTTTTGCCTTTGTGATTTACAAGTAATGCTATCTGTTGGAGTCTCAGCTTTTTAGCTGCTATTTCTGAACTTCGGTATGTGGTGAAGCAACTGTTTGCTGATCCCTTAATTATGTTTATAAATGTATATATATATATATATATATATATATATATATATATATATATATATATAGCTGAGTTTGTGAGTGTATGTGTATCCAATTCATACATTTACACAATTCCAAATTTCTTGAATGAAACAATCGGAATTAATATTCTAAATACCATAACCTAGGTAACTGCGTCATTTTCCCGTCAATATCAATCACAGTTACCAATAAAATCCATTAAACTGCGTAAAATAACATTCCATTCCCCCCCTCTAATAAAACCTAAATGTCCTCTTTCTACGACCTTTACAAATCCTTTCAACTCCTACTTTCTCTTATGAACGTTTACGAACGATAACTCCTACTTTCTCTTATGCATACAAAGTCATAGTTACGCTGTATGTAAACAAAGAAGTTTGTTTTTCGAAGCGCTGAAATGTATGGTAGAACAAGTAGAAAGATAGATTTTGTTCAACGCATAGATACTGAACAGTATACATATAAGGGATAAAATCCTTTTTTCTTTTTAAAAGCATCTATTACACTATTTTCCTTTTGTTTCTTGACTCCCGTAAGGCGTCTCAGAACATTCACGCTTTAGTTTGACCGACAGGACAACACATTGCAAAATCACTGAACTTCATTACAAATGTGGGTAATTTTTCAGATTAACATCCGCACGATTTTCACTAGGGTGTTAGGGTTAGGGTTTTAGGGTTAAGGTTAGGGGGCAGTCTTCAAGTTTGGGGATAAAAAAAAAAGTAAATAAAAATAAATCACACACGTGATTTGATTGAAGTTAACTGAGAGATCGAAAATGCCTCGTGGAAGACCGGAATATTTTTATTTACTTTTTTACCTCACTAAACTTGAAGATTACCTTATTTTCATCTTATCTACATGAATTTCTATGGCGGAATTCAACCCAAAAAGAAAAAAACATTCGTTTATATTTTGGCTGCCATTTCTGACGTTTATAATGTTGAGTAGGTTAATTTCTAGAACTGCATGCTGAACCTTGAATAAATATCTAATATCTGTTGAATTTCATTATCATTTCCATCGACAAAGTTCTCTCCTTCTGTCGCATGCTGTTTTAGAAAAAAAAAACCCGTGTGTAAAAAAAACAAAAAACACGTGTGTGATTTATTTATAAACAGCTAAAAGAAAACACATTTCAGAGTAGTACGGACAATACTGGTAAGTCGTTCAGTTATTTCCCTTGAATATTTTTTGTTTTCTTTTTTCAACTCCCTAAACTTGAAGATTACCGGGTTAGGGTTAGTGTTACGGTTACAGTTTTACGGTCAGGGTTAGGGTTTTAGGGTTAGGGTTTTAGGGTTAGGGCTTAGGGTTATGATTTAGCGTTAGTGTTAGGGTTAAGTAATCGTGCGGATGTTAATCCGCAAAATTACCGAAATGTGAACTTCCGACCCTGCCATCTATTATAACTTTTGTTGTTCTGTTTAATATATACATAGATTATGCCTCCAAAGAAGAGAGCTTGCTGGGGAAAGAAAGCAACCGGTTTAAAAAGACAGCAACAGACTGCAGCAATTCACCACATTCCAGAAGCTACTTTGAACATAATGCAAAATGGTGCATCAACATCTTCCGCCCAATCTGTTAGAATTCTGGCAAAAATGTGTAGCAACAGATCGCCAGCAATTGCTTCATCAGAACTTGCCGTCCTAGCTCCCGCGAAAAGGGATTACCCTGCTATGTATAATCAGGGCAGTGCAAAAAGTTGTTTTGCACATATCATTTGTATAGCCAATTAGACGGATGAAATTTACGTACGATTAATAATGTTACGCAAAACAGCCTTCAAACTTGCCCTTTTCATTTCATCGTCTTTTGAATTACGAACATATTTACATCATAAGGGTTTTTTCGTTGTAAGTCTTTCTTTTTTAGTTGATTTTCACCTAGCAAGACTTATCGTAGATGGCGTAATAAGTCACACCCGGACAACGTGGGTTATACTGCTAGTGTATATATATATATATATATATATATATATATATATATATATATATATATATATATATATATATATATATATATATTCAGGTGAATTAGGTACTTAAGTTGAGGCACCAGAATTTAGTACGGTATTATCCATACAGTTTCAAAGTAAGGTGATAAAAATTAAAATAAGCAACAAAGATATCCAGAGGTAATGCAGTACGATCGTTTCATGCAACTCCATTTAATTGAACAATGCAATCATTACATAAATTTAAAATGCAGAGCAATCCTCAGCTGCATATATATATATATATATATATATATATATATATATATATATATATATATATATATATGTGTGTGTGTGTGTGTTCAATCAAATGGAGTTGCATGAAACGATCGTACTGCATTACCTCTGGATGTGACCGCGTGTGCATCGTTGGCGATTTTCTTTCTCCGTCTTCTCTTATTTGGACTTTTCCTATATTTCTGATGAAGAGCTCTGTTCGAAACGTGAAATCCTCTTTCTTTTCTTTCCTTTCCTGAGCGTCCAATAACACTGTACTTATTCCACGTCCTCGTGTTGTTGTTTTTTCGTGTTTTTTCTTGCTTGTTCATGTTTGGATTGATTATATAAATATATATATATATATATAAAATCAAAGATGCATTATTGTTCTCAGCGCAGATTCTCATCTACAGGTTTTTAGTCATATACAATTAAACCTAATTCTAAAACGTTTATGCACGCCTATACTATATAACAAAGTTCTACATAGCCCCGACTCCCAATTGCCTAATAATCCCGACTTGAATGCATTTGTGTTCTAGTTATGTTGGTTCAAAACTCACCAGCGGTAAAGCAACAACTCAAAAACACAGACGTCTCTAAAATATTCAAGTGGATATCGAACGCAGTGTGAATATATTCCGCTTGTATTTGTTTTACTTAATCTATTAAAACCAAACTGACTTGTATCGATAACTCACCTAGTTCACTTTGTTACTTTCAGAAGCCGTGCAGAGATCGATAATATAGAGTACTAAAACTATTAATAAACACATGTATATACATTATCCTTTATTTATATAGGACCATGTAGGTATTTGAATATTCAATGAAGTGACCTTTAATAGTTAGGTCGACAACACAGCTCAACCCCGTTGGTTAGTTCGTGTAAATATTGGAAAGAAAAAAAACATGATTGTTTGTGTGTTGGTCATATATATATGTGTGCGCGTATATATGTGTCTGTATGTATATGCGTGTGTGTATGTGAGTATATATATATATATATATATATATATATATATATATATATATATATATACACACGCATATACATACATATAGACATATATGTATCATATATATATATATATATATATATATATATATATATATGTATGTATTCATATATATGGCTGTGTGGCAGGAAGTTTACTGTCCAACCACATGGTTCCAGGTTCAGTCCCGCTGTGTCGCACTTTGGGCAAATGTCTTCTGCTCTAACCTCGGGCCGACCAAAGCCTTGTAAGTGAATTTTGTAGACGGAAACTGAAAGAAGCCCGTCGTATATATATATATATATATATATATATATATATATATAGTCGAACTCAAAATTATTCATACCCTTGTTAATTTTTGTGATTTTTAAAAAATGTTTGTGATGAAATGAATGCATATTGTCAAGTTTGTTGATGAGTTATATTTGACCAACAAATGAAATTATAACAATGCACAATTCAAGAAATTCCTCAATTCTGGTGTGTTTTAGTCATGGATTAAACAAAAAACATGAATTCAATATAGATTCATCCTATTTAAAAAAATCAAAGAAAGCCTTAAATTGAAAAGTGGGTTCAAAATACATATTGTAAGTAATTATATTCGAATTATCGCTCAATTAACACATTAAAATTAAAATAAAATTTACGCTGCATTAAATAGAAAATAAAAATTTTACAACAGTATATACGCATAGTAGACTATCTACAGCATACATATATACATCAAAATACACAGATGCATACGTACAGACAATATACGTATATATGCATATATTTGTAAGACATAAATACATGCACGAATACACATGCATACATATACATATATGCACGCAATCACGCTCGCATATGAAAATTATTCAGCGTTGAAACAAGCAAGTGTATCTTATTTTTATTTAACGCAGCGTAAATTTTATTTTAATTTTAATGTGTTAATTGAGCGATAATTCGAATATAATTATTTACAATATGTATTTTGAACCCGCTTTTCAATTTTAGGTTTTCTTTGGTTTTTTTAAAAATGGGATGAATCTATATTGATTTCATTTGTTTTGTTTATTTTGTTCATTTCATACCTAAGACCGTTATTTGAAACGACCAATGAAACAGATCCATGTTTTTACATTTATATTAGTTTTGATTGCATCGTCATTTCTCTCCCATTTCTAACAAAACTGTCCGATGAACGGGAACGTGAAACTCTGAGTAACACATTTTTGTTATATTTCTGCCGCTTTTAAATAAAGCATATTACTCTACCTCTGGTATTTGAGTAATCTTTTTTCCACCTTGTTGCACATTTATGTGCTTACTCCGGTATATATATATATATATATATATATATATATATATATGAAGCCAAAGATGGCACGCTGCTTCGAACCCATTATTTGGCTATAATGAGAGTGAAAGTGGATGAGTTCCGCTCCTGCCAAACCTCAACCCTTATGCTTTTAATATAAAAGACGATATAGTAAGAATTGCTCTACCTACATCAACAATTTGAGCGATCTATGTCGATTAATAAGTTATGTCCGCTTTTGCATAACTTGAAATGTACTCCCTCATTTGTTTGCATACGTGACCATCGTTCGGCCAAGCCTGTTCTTTCTTTCTTGGCCGGCCGTTGTGCGTGCAACATCGATATTCCTCCCTGTGCCTGTGAAATCTTGTATCCCCCCCGTAAGGCTTTATTTCCACACACGCGAGCTTAATTTAATTCGTCCTTAGTCGAAAGACACCTGTTGTTATGTCCTCTTATCATTTTTATTGTATTTGTGTAACATTGTTCGTTTTTTTCCATCCTTGTTTTGTATACATTCGCTGCTTTCTTCCAAGGAATCTGATGCTCTTAGCTTAGTCTTTCATTGGGGCTGGCCAGATTGCAGCAATCTCGAGTATAACCAACCGAAATTGCAAAGATAATCTGGAACTCGACTGATGAAAGAAAACTCCGAATGACCTGTCCTAGTTTTCTTTGTATCGTCTATCTGGATGTTTTGCACTCTTGTCCCATTTTGTATTACACACACACACACACACACACACACACACACACACACACACACACACACACACACACACACACATATATATTTATATATATATATATATTTATATATATATGTATGCATACATATAATGCAGCTATAATAATGCACACATCTAATGTACACACACATGCATACATATCTATGCTATGTACCTGTCTGTCTATCTGTCTGTCTGTCTGTGTTTGCCTGTCTTTATGTGTGTGTGTGTGTTTATGTGTGTGTGCGTGTGTGTATGTACAAAAAATCAGTATGTTATAGAAAGCAATAATAATGAAGAGAGTGATCATTAATTATAAAACAACAATAGCGGAGATACTGAAATGTTATCCTAGTAATATTTGATTAGTCGTGATATTTAATTAGCACCGATACAAAGGCTTAAAAAAAAAGACATACATAAGTACGTGTCCATTGTGTTGGCGTGTTAAACTCGTTTGTGATATTACAATTATCACATATGTTGGAGGTATAGATTTTGGGTCTGTGGATTGTGTTATGAGAACTGTCAATATCCTGATGGCGTGACATGTATTTGAGGAGGAATTCGGTCAGTATAATACATAATGTTTATGGTAGCAATTGATATTCATTCAGGTTAATTTTTAGATTTTGTCTTTGATCAGAATAGTTTCTTTTATCCACAAGTTACCAACATTACGGTCTGTGGCTTTGATAGTAACAAACAGATTCGTATCCATGTATTTTATAAAAGTATTTTCTTTATATACGACGGGTATGTGTTGAAATGCGCTTTGATTTGGACTTATAATGGCTGAATAGTATTGCCGTTGTAACAGTCGTTGCATCTGGTGTCCTCTATACATGAGTTAAAATGGACAAACTTTAAGGTGTGTTTCTCCTCTATCACAATGAACTGAATATTGATTGCTCTATAATGACGACGTACAAAGGTAGAAATAATTTGTTTATAGATATATGAGTCATACAAAATGTTAAATGAATTTACATTTAATAATATGTGCATAAAAATTTTAGCCACTTCAGTGGAAAAACATGTTTCCTCTTCTAAAAAAGGGCTACTCAGTAAGCAAAGAAAGACCTATAAGAAATTAAAAAGGTCCCTAAATACATGTATATGTACATATATACGTATGTATATACATATATGGACAAATACTTATATATATTTATATCTATATCTATATGTATATACGGCAGCTGATGATATGCTGTTCCTTGTTTATGTAGTGTGTCTCGTTCTTTCATAGTTGTCTCTGATTGTTGCCACGGTAGAATATTGTTAAAGAACTATTTCCCCAGGAACCCTAGAAAAATACATCTGCTGAATTAACTTAGAGACTTACAATCTACTACAGTACACACACACACACACACACACATACACACACACACACACACACACACACATATATTTTCTCAATCAATCATATGAATACACGCCTGCACGTACGCACATGGTTCATTTAAGCAGAATATTTATGTCGCATCCTGCGTCTCGCGCTGCTGCTGTTTTCGGGCGAGAACCTTTATATTTCAATGTTGCTGTTCATTTCTACCAAATGTGTTGGTGTAACACCGTTTCCGTCTGCCGAGTAGTCTTTCTTTTGCATCCGTTGGTTGGCTGGTATTTTTGTGTTTCGTATCTGGTTGTACTTGTTAGGTTCCTAATGTTTATTTTCATTGAATATTTTGGCTAGGGAGTTGTTTTATGTGTTTGTATATTCTTTTAACCTTTATTTCTAGTGGGTTTATGGGAAATTTGTCTCATGCTGGTTACTGAATTTATCTGTTAATCTAATTAAGGGCTATATGTTCGTAAAGCATGTGTACTGTTCTCTTTAAGCATGTTTCCTTTTTCATTAGAAGACTTTCATTAAAAGATAAATTTGTTTTTGGGAGAATGTCTTGTATTTCATAGACACTGATAAAAACGATGACATCCAAATGCATCGAATAGTAAACATCCAAATATAAATAAGCCTATAATACTCCACATACACTCATACACTTGCACAGAGAGACATAAACACAAGCCCTGACAAAGAACAATTGACGACGACAACGAACTGAACCACGCACAGAGAAAAAAAATTCAAACAATATATGAGACGTTTTGGTCCGCCTAATCGGCGCCGCTGATTTAACGCTGACTTGTTTGTCATTTTAATGTTTCTCTCATTCTTTTCGTCTCCTTCTCTCTGTTCCACTGTTTATGTTATGTTTGTATATGTGTGTTATATCGCACTTCTATACAGTGGCTGTGTGAGCTACGAAATCCTCGTCGCCACTGTTATATCACAATACTACACGGTGGCTGTGTGAGCTACAAAATCCTCGTCGCCACTGTTATATCGCAATACTACTGTATTGTGTCAGCATCTCATCTTCGTCGCCACTGTTATATCGCACGTTCGGATGACCTCTACTCAATTACTTCGACGTCTAGACTTCTTCCACTATATCTACGTATTGGGCTAGCCTACTTCATCGTCTGGGGGCGTCGACACAACAATATGTGTGATATCTTTCTCTGTTTCCCTCTTTCTGTATGTGCATATCTCTGTGCGCGCGCGCCTCCAGTATCAAAACGTACAGTCACCAAAACGGGTTTAATTTTCAGTCACCGTTGCCAAATCGTCAGTGTTAAAAGCTCCTGCCAAATCTGTAATGGAGAACAAAATATTTTCCCCGAAGATAAAAGTTTCAGTAAATATATTTTTCTAATGAAGGAAACACATTAATAAAATACAATAACCTGCTTCCATTCTTAAGTAATTCAGAATGATTTTAACACGCACATTTAGCAAATAAGCAAATTAATGAATTGAGCAATTTCCCCTTTAAGCCCTGTTGGAATAAGCAATGAGACTCCCTCCACCCTAATAAAGAAAACAACAAAAAACAAAGATATCTCCCAACACACACTTAAAAAAAACCCTATTCAACTGAATTAAACTTTAGGTTACAAAACAAGACATTCAATCAAGAGAAGAACCAAGAGAAGACAGTTAATCAAATAAGAAGCAAGCAAAATCAATTAACAGAAACAACTTATCCCCTACCAACGGTTATAAATAAACTCTCACAAAGCGTTGTAACTGTTCTCGCCTGAAGATTGCTGCAGCATAAGTCGTGAGAAACGTGTTTAGTTTAAATAAACAAAACATTTTAAGTGTAGTAAGTACTCTTTTCCTTATTCGTTCGACATAAATCTTTAAATATAAATATACGCGTGCATACTCTCTTCCCCTCTCCCTATATATACATATATGTATACACACATATATTTGTCAACATATTTCAATACGGAGCAAATAATTCAGGAAAAAATATTTGCGAAGATATTATTGACCCTATTATTATCTGTTGTAACAATTCAAAAATGATAATGACAGAATCAATAATATAGACGATTGCAGGCCCCCCCCCACTCAAAAAGCATTAAATAGCTGAAGGATTAGAATTAACCAAAGGACATACTAAGTATGTCTACCTACTAGAAATAACAGTCAAAACTCTTATTTAAATCACCAAAGTACACTGATAATAACTACAGAAATCAACCATCCAAAGGCAAATGGGCTAAGGTAATCTCTCAGCATACATTCAAGTATTAAATGACTAACGTGGGCTGGTTTCTGGACTGGCATTACAGTTGCACCTTCCTCTATCTATGTATCTATCTATCTATCTATCTATCTATCTATCTATCTATTTATCTATCTGTGTGTGAATATGCATACATACACACACATAAACATATATGCACACCCATATATATATAGGCGCAGGAGTGGCTGTGTGTTAAGTAGCTTGCTTACCAACCACATGGTTCCGGGTTCAGTCCCACTGCGTGGCACCTTGAGCAAGTGTCTTCTACTATTGCCTTGGGCCGACCAAAGCCTTGTGAGTGGATTTGGTAGACGGAAACTGAAAGAAGCCCGTCGTATATACGTATATGTATATATATATATATATATGTGTGTGTTTGTGTGTCTGTGTTTGTTCCCCCAACATCGCTTGACAACCGATGCTGGTGTATTTACATCCCCGTAAACTAGCGGTTCGGCAAAAGAGAACGATAAATTAAGTACTAGGCTTACAAATAATAAGTCCTGGAGTCGATTTTCTTGACTAAAGGCGGTGCTCCAGCATGGCCGCAGTCAAATTACTGAAACAAGTAAAAGAGTATATATTTATATATATATATATATATGTAACATGAGGAATTGCGCACGCATTCACACACGCATATATTTCCTCACGTCATAAGTACTAAGATTCTGACATTTAAAGTTTAAAATTCAATTGTTGATAAAGTATACCATAAAGATAAATCTAAAGTAAAACATAATATGAAACTGTAAAGCAACTATGTAGTTTGGAATGAAAAGAGAAATAAACAATAAAAACATGTAGCATCGTATAAGAAAAAGGCGAAAATTTGAAAGGGAAAAATATTGGCGAGGTGAAAAAAAAAATGCCAACAGAATTGAAAAAGAAACAGAAAGAAGAGTTGAATACAGAAAACAGACACTGTTGCTATATATCTCTGGAAGCACTACCATTATAATGCATACACGATTTAGATACTGAATAGATAAAAATTTGAAAACAGCGTAGGGAAGAGAAGGGAAGTAAATATTTTAGTATACAGTTTGAAGAATAGAGAGGAGGAAAGAAAACACGTACAAATTGAAGGGAAATAAACTCGTACGTTTATATGCAAGCTATCAAAAGAAATAAGCCGAAGTATAAGATGGTGGAGAAAGAGAAAAAATGAAGAAACGAAAAAGAAGACTGAAATGATAGAAATGTTTGTACTATGGAAATAGTTGCTCAATACTTAAATAATACAACAAAATACTATAGGAAACAACTTCAAGTTCTTTTTCTCATTTGAATAAAAAAAAATTCTTGTTTACTAAACTGTCTACAATTTTCTGATGATATTCCTTTGACTACAGTTCGCTTACAAAACGTGTTTGATGTAAAGATAGAAGAGTTAGGAAGGTGAACTCCTAAATATATGGAGTTCAAGGACTTTCGAAGAATTTCAAAGAAAATTCCACCTATGGAAAGAACAATCTATTCAACGTGCGTATTAGATAAAACTGGTGGCGGCATTACGAAAAGAGTTCATTTCTAGAATTTATTAAACTGAATAGAGAGACATCGAAGAAAGACAAGAAGAAAGACTTAAGTTGTAGGATCTGCTGAACAACCTGCACAAACGATTTGTTTATAGTGATCAAATATTTGTACTGTACATTAGTGCACTCTCTCCATCAAATGGAGACTGTCTGCTCAGATGCACAGTATGCCACATATTAGTTGTCAAAATAATTGCAACGCGACTTGAAATCAAGTGTTTTGCTCAAATACACAATGCCCTGCCCAGTCCTGGAATCGAAACCACGATCTTGCGCGCTTGGGTGCAACATCCTAAGCTGTAGACCACCCGCCTCCACAGCATAATCTAGAATGTCTAAAATTTTCAGGATGTCGCAGAAAAACCTCCTATTCGTCGTGAGATGGAAAACTTCAGAAATTGAGTGCAACAGGGTATCACCATTAAAGGCTGCCTTTTGGAGGAAATCATTTTCCGATCCAAATGAAATAAATTATATCCCTTCACGTTAACTTTATTATAATATTATTTCAATAACATTTACCTTCGTCTCTTTGAAGTGTTTTTGTTGCACCTTGTTGTTGAGAAAAATCGACTATTAGTGTTAATATTTGTACTGTACATTAGTGCACTCTCTCCATCAAATGGAGACTGTCTGCTCAGATGCACAGTATGCCACATATTAGTTGTCAAAATAATTGCAACGCGACTTGAAATCAAGTGTTTTGCTCAAATACACAATGCCCTGCCCAGTCCTGGAATCGAAACCACGATCTTGCGCGCTTGGGTGCAACATCCTAAGCTGTAGACCACCCGCCTCCACAGCATAATCTAGAATGTCTAAAATTTTCAGGATGTCGCAGAAAAACCTCCTATTCGTCGTGAGATGGAAAACTTCAGAAATTGAGTGCAACAGGGTATCACCATTAAAGGCTGCCTTTTGGAGGAAATCATTTTCCGATCCAAATGAAATAAATTATATCCCTTCACGTTAACTTTATTATAATATTATTTCAATAACATTTACCTTCGTCTCTTTGAAGTGTTTTTGTTGCACCTTGTTGTTGAGAAAAATCGACTATTAGTGTTAATATTTGTACTGTACATTAGTGCACTCTCTCCATCAAATGGAGACTGTCTGCTCAGATGCACAGTATGCCACATATTAGTTGTCAAAATAATTGCAACGCGACTTGAAATCAAGTGTTTTGCTCAAATACACAATGCCCTGCCCAGTCCTGGAATCGAAACCACGATCTTGCGCGCTTGGGTGCAACATCCTAAGCTGTAGACCACCCGCCTCCACAGCATAATCTAGAATGTCTAAAATTTTCAGGATGTCGCAGAAAAACCTCCTATTCGCCGTGAGATGGAAAACTTCAGAAATTGAGTGCAACAGGGTATCACCATTAAAGGCTGCCTTTTGGAGGAAATCATTTTCCGATCCAAATGAAATAAATTATATCCCTTCACGTTAACTTTATTATAATATTATTTCAATAACATTTACCTTCGTCTCTTTGAAGTGTTTTTGTTGCACCTTGTTGTTGAGAAAAATCGACTATTAGTGTTAATATTCATGCCAAGAAATCGGTTTTTTCTATGTGCATATTTATATCCAAGCCCTTTCTTCGATTTGGGTTGAGTGTCGCAAGTACAAAAGGTACATTCGGAAAGTTTCGAAGTGAATGCACAAAAATGTGTACTGGTTGGCGTAAAAAATGCTAGAATTGTTTCGAGAATAACCTAACAATGACATTTGCATGAAAACTATAATCAAGTTAGTGATAACAGAATTCAAGCAGTGAATATAAAAAGTCCTTAGTCAAACAAATAGGGCTATTCCGTGTTTGTTATATTCTTTCTTTATGTTTCTGATATATTTTATAGTTGCTCCCCTATAAATTCTATCGATTATCTACCTCTGATATATATATTTTCTAATTTATATCTTATATTTCACTTAGGTAACTCTTCAATGAGTAAACTAACGATTGATTATAAAGATGTATTTATAGTTGGAAACTGCAGACATCCCCCACCCCCGCTAACCGAAAACGTGAAACAAAATATAGTAATTCCGCCATTTTGAAATAGTTTATCTTTTGTTTTTTATTTGTGCCAGTCATTGGACTGCAGCCACGCTGGGCAGCTCCTTGAAGGGTTTAGTCGAACAAATCTCCCCCAGTACTTATCTTTTAAACTCTGATACGTATTGTCAGTCTCTTATCCGAAATCGCGAAAGCACAGTGACATAAACAAACTAAAACTGGTTGTGAAACGGTGATGGGGACATAAAGATAATCACACACACGCGTGCACATACACACCCATACACGCGTGAGAGCACACACGACGGGTTTCCACACACTTCTTGTCTTCCAAATTCTCTCTCAAGGCATTGGTTGGCCCAGGGTTGTAGAAGACATCCGAGGTGCCAGGTAATAAGATTGAACCTCGAAATGATGGCAATGTAAAGCGAGTTTCTTAACCACACATTTTTATCCAAAATGTTTAAGGAAATACTTCACAACGGCGGCGCCATCTAGCAGAATCGTTAGTACGTCTGAAAAAATGCTTAGCGGAATTTCTTTCAGATCTGTACAGTCTGAGTTCAAATTCCACCGAGAACAACGTCACTTTTCATACCTCCGTAGTTTATAAAATAATATGTCAGCCAACTATTGTGGTCGATGTAACCGGCCACTCCTCTCACAAAAATTGCTTATCTTGATTCCTGCAATGGATCGTTGTCCCGTACAGAATGAATATTATGATCTTGTTTACGTGGACACCGGGTAACCAACTTCATGAGGCCTAGAGTTAAAAATAATAATAATAGAAATATAAATACTTCAGAAATCATATGAATCTATTCCTCCAATAATTACAATTGTTATAATTTCGACGATGGTGTCTATTTTTATATCGAATCTAAACATCCGAAGTATTGATGATTAAAACCTATATTGGTTGAAATGAATAAACACAGGATGTTGAAGTGTTTCGTGTTCCAATAATTCATAAACACGCAGATATACCATTTAAAAACAAATATTAATTTGTGTTTCTTTTCTCTCTTTGTGTTTCTTTTCTCATTAATACCAAATATTATCTTCAACAGCTTATAATAATTACAATGTATATTACAATAGGAGCCATGTTTTTCTGTGCATCCCACTGTCCGTTCGTCTGTCCGTTCGTCTGTTCGTCTGTCGCATACTGTCTTCACATCAAGGTGATTTTTCAGGGATTTTATTTCGAGATTCGGAATAAAATACAGTGGATTTATGCAATTTATTAATTGAATTCACATATGCAATGTATGGGAAATAAGGTTTGTGTTAGCAGCATTACGACTCAATTGGATATCACACAAGAATATGAAGATCAGTTTTTCAACATTAGGTGATTTATATTTCGCCTAAGGATGTCAATATGAGAAAGGCAAAACGAAAGAGAAAATGGATTTAGCTCACTCAGTCCTGTCCAACTTCGTTTCCCAACTGTAATTTACATAAAGGCTAACCACATGAGTGCCGTTAGTTATCAAGATGCACGTCACTGTGTGTGTGTGTGTGTGTGTGTGTGTGCAATCAGATACTTACCTATCACTAAGTCGGAGAAATATCTCAATGTCATACTGATTATAGACAAGGCTCTCTATGGATCCAATGTCGGTGCTTGCTGAAACATTGAAGATATGAAGACGTAAGCGAAATCGTCAAATTCTGACATCATAATGAACATTTAAAATTCTCAAACGAAATATAGCGCAAAAGACCCTCAAATTCATTATCTCCCTTTAATTTTTTGTGTTGAAAAATTAGGATTAAAATGGCGTCGTATAACTAACAGAAAAATTATGATTGAAATGACGTCATATTTCTAGTCAAAGTCATAAAACTTTGATGTGGTTTCTCGATCTGCGAGGAATATCAGTCAAGTCTCCTTCGAATCAACCCGAAAGGCACAGTGATGAAGACAGGTCGTTTTCCCATTGGTTGAAATAACTGCTTATGTTTGAATTCTGAAAATTAGTAAAAGAATATTTTTATGCAATTTCAGTTCTTAAAAGTCAAGTTGAGCAGTTATAAAAACCCTGGATTTGGGGGAAAACTTTAGTGACGTGGATTCATTTAGACAACCACAGACACTAAAGTTTACCCCCAATTCCAGGGTTTTTATAACTACTCAACTTGACTTTTAAGAATTGAAATTGCATAAAAATATTCTTTTACTAATTTTCCGAATTCAAATATGAGCAGTTATTTCAACCAATTGGAAAACGACAATCATATTTCCTCGGCAATACGACATTACGTCATATTGCCGGCTGTTATGAACTGGCGCCACGCTACATGAATGGCTGCACGTTACGTAACTATAGTACGATGTATTTTACAATGAGTTAAAAAAATATGAAATAAAATATATTAAAAGTAAACGACTTTAGTTAAACAGTATTAAAAAAATTTTAAGCTTTAGGATAATAAGTTTCCTAACCAAAGAGTACCTAATATAACATCAGTTTTTCTGAAAATGACAATAATGCTAAAGTTAAGTTTCCAAATCTCTCAAAATCTCTTTAGACTGAATATATTATATATTAAGATAGAATTTTAAATTGACAACCAATTTACATTTCGAATTTTACCATCTTATTGCCAGTAAAGCGACAGGTATCAAACATGAAACTATGAATACAAACGTGGTGGAAAGTAGAGCGTTGTAATTCACAAATAGTTAACAGACTAGTCTTGACTGAGCATGGTAAAAAGCATTCCAGCTATGACCGCTTTGTCTAATTTTATTAATAATTTATTGTTTTATACAGTTGTATAAATGCTTTTAGTTCCAGGTCAGTCTTGACCAAATATGCTCAAAGATATTCCAGCCGTAATCACCTTGTCAGCATTCTGATATAATACATCTAAGACTACATTCAGTTTGTCTTTTAAGACGCTGTGTGTGGGAAGTTATGATTTGAGAACCATTAGGCTGAGGTGACTGAGGAGCGCCCCCATTGGCTTAAGTTTCTACATGCTTTACAATTTAGTGAAATCATTTTGTGTCACAGAAGGTACAGACAAACAACAGAAAATGCAAATAACTGAAATATAGATATTTTCCAAACGGTCAGTCATAATGTCAGTATTAGTAAACAAGTTGACTAAATGTTGTTTAAATCGGGGTCCGGATATTGATTGACCAAATTTTATTGACCAGATAAAAGGAAAGTAATACAATAAAAAAAAGAACAAATACAGACATGAGAAGAAACCAGAACACTTTTCTTCTAAATAATTTTCTTATGTGTATACAAAATTTCTTATACGTTTTGGCATAACATTCGGTTGCCAAGAAAGATTGTATTTCTGTTTGGTGCTTGTGAAATATTTTTCAGTGTAGAAGTTATATAGAAAAAAATCGTCACATATATCGTCAACCGAAGTATGTTTACCCAAACAAAAGCATTGACAATATTGGCTATCGTTGGTTTGCTCAAATATAAAGCTCCTTTCTCAAGTATCTTCCTGCTTGCTTGGATAGACAAAAGAAATTCGTCACTCTATTAAGTAGTAAATTCTACTTAATGTTACATTAATTCATCCCACCTGATAGTAAAATAATGAGGCTGTAGCTATCTTTCATCAAATTTATTTGATATATTGTTGATAATGAAAAAAAATTGAACTCAAGAGAAGCAACTTCCATGCGTTCGGTAGAATTCTTATCGCTGCCGAAACGAAGACAAAACTCATTACATTAATATGCTAAATATTTAAAGCACTTAAAACTTTAAATAAATCTTTCTGGTATAGATTGTGTTAATCACTACAGACGAGAAATTTCAGTTCAGACAATTTACAGCTGCCGTGGATCGCAGGCAGTGCACATACGCCTTAAGTTTTATTTTTCCATCAGTGACTAAAAACTAGACAGTTTAGTGCGTATTTTGTTCTCGTGAATAATAATTAGTCGTTTTTTTTTCGATCCCCCCTGTGTAGCTCATCAGAAAATAAAATCACAGAATATTCTCTGTCACAGCAAGAAATAACAGAAGACGCGTTTTAATTAAGCAATGAATAAGGATTAACCATTACAATGCTGATAGGTTTTGAAAATTTTCATGGAAGTTTAAAATAGTGTCTATCCACTCTTATTTGTTTAAATTTCTGATTGAAAACCAGCTTGGATTTCATCCATCCATTCAATGCCGGAAAATTAGTAGACGTATAGAATGGTAGAAGATCAAGTTTGACTTGGTACGACATTGAAAGCGGATATTTATGTTCAAACCAGAGATAGAGAGAGAGAGAGGGAGAGAGAGAGAGAGAGAGAGAGAGAGAGAGAGAGGGAGAGAGAGAGAGAGAGAGAGAGAGAGAGAGAGTTGTATGCATGTATGTGTGTGTATATATATGTGTGTGAGAACATGGAATAATTCTTTTTTTGGAATTGATTCTCTTAGTACATATAAAGGGATTTCAAAAACGAATATGTATACATATATATATAATGTATATATAAATTACAAGAGTTACGGAATGGAGTAGATAAGATCCTGGCTACATATGTTTCATAGCGAACGGAACCTCAGAGGTGGTAAATATCCAAGCGAGGTGTATACCGCGCTCCGATATAGGTAAGATCAGCAAAATTATACTCGATCGAATAACATCCCAACTTCCCACCACATCTACATTAAAACTCTGGACCAAAATCACTGAAACTATCCAGTGGTTCAATTCTCTATCCCCCAAGCACACCTTTAAATTCATACAAGTCGACATTAATCAATACTACTCCAGCATATCTCCTATCCTTCTAAATAAGACCCTAATTTTCGCCAAAAGACATTCCAACCTACCTCGCGACTGTATTGATATAATATTAGAAGTCCACCGAACTATCATATTTTTCAATGGGAAATCCTGGGCCCGCAAGGATACCCCTAACGTTTTCGACATCCCCATGGGGGCCAGTGATTCCACCCAAGTGACGGACCTTCTAGGGCTTTACCTACTTAACGGTCTTCATGAACAATTCTCTACTGTCTCCGGTGGTCTATACAGGCACGACGCTCTGTTTGCAATCCAAAATTCTAGCAACCGGAAAATCAGATTAAAAAAAGATTAAGAAGATATTTTTAAAACGTTGGCCTTAGCATCTTCTGTAACAACGTTAAAACTGCTAATTTCTTAGACGTAACGCTGGACTTGCAAAACCAAACCTTCTACCCATACCACAAACCTGGGGAAAACTTCCTCTACGTGAACTTCTCCTCCAACCCCTTTATTGTGGAAAGCGTTTCCTATCGGATTTCCTCACTATCTGCTAATAAGGATTTATTCTATTAATATGCTGAATATTACAATTATGCCCTACAACGTGCCGGATATAAAATCTCAATCGAATACATCACCATGTGGGTTATTCCTTTCTCCAGTAAACCCGGAACTGAGAATAGTTCTGCACCCCCATACAGTAAACGTAAAATTCCCCTATCCCACCCCTCCAATACCCGTCCAAATTTCAGAGTAACAGACGACCTAGCAAACAACCCTTCTACCAGATGACCCCAAATCCTATATACATCACAACTCACCGAAACAGACAACAGCGTACACTTCCAAAACCCTATCTCCACCCAGTTCACCCCACTAATCGGATTAGATGAACTAGAACCCGGGACGTATCTGGTTTCATCCCTACTTCGCCCTTAATGTTCAGACTCAGTACTCAAACTCTTCTTCGCCCTACTCGTAAAACATTTCCCTCAATCTAGTCCTTTAGAAAAACATTTAACCCCAATCTATAAAATTGTCCTACTCCCCCACCACCAACATTGCCAGAGTTATCCGACATCTTAATAATAAGAAACTCAGAAATCCACAGCCAGCTAACAACCTGCACCCTATATTAACTGAACGTAACCGTCAGCTCCATACATACAAGCCCAGAACACCAATTAACTCCCTTAACAACACTAACTCTCATAACTCCAACTATTATTCCACTACTAACACCCAACCCTTAAATTTACCACAGCGCCCAACTATACCTCTTGTAAAAATAGAGAATGACACAGAAGTTAACATCGGGTACTATAGTTATCATATTATAAAACCCCAGAACACCACCCTCAACTCCTTAACAAATATTAATCTTAACGCCAGCGATAATGATGAACCTAATACTGATTCCTCACTAGATAGCAATCCCCTCACAAGTTCAGCTGAAACACTCCCTACAAACCTATGCAGCGGCAGACGCTCAACCTCATGTCCTTTAGATGATCGCTGTGTCACAAAATGCATCGTTTATAAGTGCACAGTATCAATTGCCAACTGTAACTACATATATATCAGCTCATATAGCACCACCTTCAAAGCTAGAGTGAGCAACCACTACTCCAGTTTCAAGTCCCAAACAAAATCGAATAGTACATCGTTATCTCAGCTTATCAATGAACTGAAGTTTGATCCAACTCCTTACAATCTCAAGTGGTCCATAGTCACCTACACCAAGCCATACAGCAGTTACAATAAGTGTGATCTCTGCATAGCCGAAGTCATCGCTATTTTGCAATCCACAGATTGTCTTAATAAATGCAGCAGTATAATTTTTACCTGCAAACATCGATCACAAAATCTCTTCTCAAAATGCAAATAACAACTCTACCCTGCTTTTCCCTCAACCTTCATAAGCTTTCCCTCTTATCTACTCTCACTACCACTATATATTAACCAACAATATATCTTCCTTTAGTTCCTTATTGCCATTTACATACATCTCTCTGTATTTTTCTTTACCTTAAATTTTTTTTTCTTTTTCTCTTATTTCAACTGACTCCCCCTCCCTTCATAAGTGCATACACCAACATACCCCCTCTACTACTTCATACTGTAAACACACTCGCTGCACACAATATACAATTGAAAACCAGTAATAGCCGCCACTATTCTTCCCCATTCTTTCTTGCTTCCTTCATGCATATATATTTTTTCTCCCCCTTGACCTCAAACATTTCTCCACCATCTTCCCTCCATATTATTTTTCTAATACCACTCCCCTTGCTAATTTCTGTAATTCGGTCAAAACAGGCCTTTTGAATACCACCGGTCTAATGACTGTGCTTAAATTCTTCATTCTTTTCACTACTTTATATTTTCTTCTTTTTTCCTTCTTTTAATACTTATTCATCTCTACATTAATATTCTTCTCTCCTTCTGTGCTCTCTTCACATTCTGATTGAATATTCCATGCGTTAACATGTAACACCTTGCGGCAATGTAAACTTTCATTTAATCAAGATATCCTTGACCTGAAGAGTAGCCTGTGGTATACACCTCGCTTGTATATTTTTACTACTTCTGAGGTTCTGGAAGTTGAACTCAGAACGTAAAAACAGACGAAATACCGCTAAGCATTTCACCCGGCGTGCTAACGTTTCTGCCAGCTCGCCGCACTTGTATGTGTGTGTGTGTGTGTGTGTGTGTGTGTGTGTGTATGTATATATATATATATATAAGTGTATATATTGTTTTAGTAATATTTTTCGATAACTTCTGTCATGGAAAAGGCGCATTATTCGTTGAAATTTTAGTAATTTGTTTAAACCTAATTAAAAATATATAAAAGATAATGCGATGATTTATTGACATATGATTCGTATGTCATAACGTCCTAAAGTCTAAATATTTGTAAATTGTCAATATTTAAATTAGAATTGATTGCTTATATATTTAGAACTTCCGCATCCATAAAACATAATGAATTTATGTCATAAACTCATGTCGTTCATCAGAAAGATATGTTGCACAGGCAATAATTAAGGTCAACGTATTAAGTGTCATTCAGCTATTTGTGTTCAGGCGAAATTTTTGACTGTGTCTCAGTGTTAGAAAGGATAATTGATGACATGTTAATTTTTCCACAGATCATAGAACAAAATATTCGGTGGGTCTGAGTTACGTCTATTAACCTCAGCGATCAAGCCTCGCCATTGTTAGTTTTCGCTATCATTCTTCATACGTTGATAAAATAAATACTTGTTCAATTATGGGGTAGAATTAATGAAGTATATGCTGTCTATAAAAAGTCGTGATTATGTATTTAAATTAGAAATCATTACTGCCGCTACTACAAAGGTGTCCAGCTGGATGAACCGTTGTTTGCACACCATACAAAATGCTTAGCCGTATTTCATCCCTCTTTGTGTTCTGAGCTCAAATTCTGCCACCGAGGTTGACTTTGCCTTTTATCCTTTCGAGGTCGATAAAACAAATACCAGTTAAGTACAAGGGTCGATATACTCGACTCCTTGTTTCCCCACCAAAAACACTGCTGGCCCTGTGCCAAAATTTGAAACTATTTTTATTGATTTTACTTACGGTGGTAAGCTGGCAGAAACGTTAGCACGTCGGGCGAAATGCTTAGAAGCACTTTTGGCTCGATACGTTCTGTGTTCAAATTCCACCGAGGTCGACTTTGCCTTTTATGCTTATTTCGACCCACTCTTCCATAAAATTGGTGGCCTTGTGCCAAAATTATAAAGAATTATGGTTGTTATTACTCTCAAGGAAGTTAGAACTTTTAAATGTGTCGGACGCTAACGAACAGACATGCACACACAAAAAGTTACTTGAAAACTATTTCATTTCAAAAGCAGGAAAAATATAATTTTCTCTTATTCCCTAACAGTAGCAACCAATTGCCTCACTTCATCATCCTGTGACAAGAAAGAGATAATGACTGCAGAGGGAAGTACGTAAAGTGTTGGGGGGAAATAGATAAGGGAAAAGAGAAGAAATATTCACGTAAATAGAAAAACAACGCAACTGAAATAGGTAGGGAGGAACAATCTTCTGAAAACAACAATGAAACATCTCTTTATTATAATGAAGAGGAAGAAGAACTGAGATTTCCGTCTTGTGGAAATCAAACTGATAACTGATAGGTAAAATACCGTTTTCTATGGTGCCATGGATATCCTGATATCTATGGTGCCATGGATATTCCGATAAGGTAAAAATAACAGAATCGCAGTTGAGTTTGGAACATTAAGAATTACGCAAAAGGCAGGTAAAAACAAAAGAAAGATGTATCATAACGAACTGAATCAGTCCTACCGTGGAAATATGGGTGTTTATCTATCTTTATGAGCACATGACAACAATGAGAGACGAGTACAGACGTGGACATCTTTAACTGGACCTAGCCAGTGGCTTTTCCTATCGTGCATGAACGAAAATACTTTTCATGTTTTATTTCCTGTAATTATACCGTGTTTTAATTATTGTGTTCTAACGTACATTTTATTTATTCGCCGCATTTGATTTTTATATATTTT